>NC_056735.1:622856553-623090006 GCF_019279795.1 Protopterus annectens | reverse complement strand
TTTACTATAAAGTCAGTCAACAAAAAACTAGGCACTTTACATAATCAAACCCTTCCTTTCCCCTACAGCCAGAATAATTATTGCCCAGACCCACCTTATCTCTACCCTGTTCTATGCTTCAGCAATATAAACCAATCTATCAAAAAATAACCTGACCAAACTCTCTACTAGTTACAATAACAGCCAGATTTGCCATCGGGACCAACTTTAGAACTCACCACTGTCTTAACCTAAAACAACTGGGATGGCTAGAACTGCAGAACCAACTTCTTTATCAACAAATTGTTATCACCCAAAAGATCCTTTACCACCCTAAAAATACCCCTATCCTCACTAACCTGCTCTCACCCTACACAAATCTTGCTATACTACACTCAGCTCAAATAAGGCTGGATACTCACTTTTCGCCAACACAGCAGGGAAAATCTGGAATCAGCTTCCTACTGAACTTTCCTCCCTTGCTTCCACTATTCTCTTTAAAGCGCATCTGAAAGAATATCTTACAGTTCACTGGCTGTGTCCCTGCTCTAACCCAGACTGATAGCTCTTTCATCTCCAGCTCTCTCTATACTCCTCTACTCTATGGTTTTGATCTCGCCTATCTGTAGTAACTAAAAAAAAAAAAAACAAAAAAAAAATAAACAACCTTCCTTAATTTTATGTTTTTTTGTTCTCTGTATTTAATCTTAGCTGAAATCGACTAAGTTACTCTGTAAAACGTTTGTTCTCAACTATGTATCTAATGTATTGTAATTCACTTGGCTATTACTATATACTGTATTTATATTTTTCTTGTCACTGCTGATGGTTGGAGATTTTCTCCCCGGGAGTCAACAAATGTAAATGTATATATGTGTGTATGTGTGTACATATATATATATATATATATATATATATATATATATATATATATATATTCTGTTTCTTATAACATTTAGGTGTTTCAGATACAGAATAACTGTTTTATGCAACTATTACATACAATATAGGAAATACTTTTACTCCAATATCTCAGGGCATTTGCTATTTTTATGATTTTTGCAGGGAGCAACTGGCCAAAGAGGGACAGGTGGTAAACCCTAACTGACAGACCAAAGGACAGTGCTTAGCTTTGGTAGTGATTGCCTCCCAGCCAGAAGTGGAGGAATCATTTGTTCATTTTTATATGGTAATATGCATCCTGAAGATCTATCAAGCACATGCAATAGTCTTTCTCTAGAAATGGGAAGACAGAGTGAACCATGATCATCCAGAATTTTGTCTGACGTATCTGTTTAGGATGCGGAGGTCCAAGATTGGCCTCCAGTCCCCTGTCTTTTTTGGCACTAAAAAGAACCTTGAGTAAAATCCTGATTCTGTCTGGTTTGGTGGGACTGTTTGGATGACTCTTTTTAGAAGCAGCTTTTGAATTTGAGCTGCTGCTTCCCATTGACTGGGTGGGACAATGGAAATATGCCTTAGCTGCCTTGGGGAAAGATTGAGAGGAATGTAATAACCTCTGGTAATTATTGTATGCACCCAAGAATCTGTGGTTATGGATGGCCAGCCAAGGTGGTGCAGAGAAATCCATCCCCCGACTGCTTCCAGACGTAAGCAATTGAGCCGCTCCTCAGGAGCAGTGATAGGACTGTCCAGAAAAAGAATCTCTGGATCCCTGATTAGGCAGACCCCCTCTGCCTCTGGAGGGACATCTTCCAGATGAGTTTCCCCCTCTTCTCTGGGGGGGTAAACTTGCCACGTGTGGTGGGGAAGGGACCCTGGGATTTCTTGTAGCACATCTTTCCGCTCCTCTGATTCTTAGAGTGGGATCACTGGGGGTGGAAAAATGCACACCCATGGCAGAGAGGGTCTTTCCATCCTTTTTACACCTGGCTAATGTGTCTTTTACCTTTGGGCCAAAAAGAGAAGAGGCTTCTATGGAAGGGTTGAGATAGGAAAACTTAAAGGGATCTGCAAAATCACATAGGCGCATCCAGGTGTGACATCTCATGACAACGCCTGCACCTGCAGCTCTAGCTGCCCCTTCAGTAGTATGAGAAATCAACTGCATGGACAAATTAGATACTGATTCCAGGATGACAAGCTGTGAGGCAACTTTGTTGCATACCTCATCAGAAACTGCTCCAGCTATCGTTTCCGAGGGTTCCGAGATTAGGTCTCTCTGGAGACAGGATAATGTGCCAAGTAATTCAAGGACTGAATGGCAAAGGTCGATGAAGAATATACCCGCTTCCCTAACCTGTTCATCTCCCGAGACTCCCTGTTTGGAGGATGGACAGTAGGGCTCTCTTCAGCGAGCTCTTTCCTAGTGGTTGCCGCCACCACCATAGCATCTACTGGTAAGCCTTTGGACCAATGTGGATTGCCCTCTGGCGGAGAAAAAAGTTTTGTCTGGTCTCCGGGAGATAGGTTCAACAGTGTCAGGCATCCTCCAATTGCACTGCATGATGAACTAGGTCATCTGCAGACGGGGTCACCCAGGAAGTAGGTCAAGCACAGAAAGCCTGCAAGAATACTGACTCTTAAGATGAAGGGTTGGTGGGCTTCCAGTCTCCCTGCTGCTTTAAGATTTCCAGTACGTCTCCAAAGGAGACATCCACAGGGGGAAACTGTGGGGACCCTTCCCCATCATTGTAGCCTGCATCTACAGTAAGGGATTCTTCGGGAGGATCCACATGCTTCCCCTTGCATGATCTCTTAGTGGGGTATCGGAAGTGGACTCCAAAGAGAGAGTACTTGTGGAAGGGTATCTTGAGGTTCCCGTGCTAGATGTCCTGGAGTAGTGGACTGTCAGCTGCGGTTCAGAGGACATATATACATGTGGCACTCTGGCGCCAAAGGAACCAACTGTGAGCCTGCAGAGTCAAGTGCCCTCTCCATCATCTGGAAAGCAGGCCCACCTGAAAAGGGATGGGAGCCTGGAACAGAGAAAAACAACCTCGGGACCAAGGTCACACCCCCACTCCAATGAGCCCACCCCCAGGGAAGGAGCAACAAGAGGACTCGTGCTGCCAAGACAACCGGACCCGTAGTAGATGTCACCACAGAAAAAATAGACACCATACTAGGGATCACAGTGCCGACAGACCAGTCAAGATCCAGAGGATGGCTCGGCTCAGAGTGAATCAAGGACCATAGGGTAGACTCCGGAGCTATGGTAAGACCTACCACTGGAACTAAAGAAGCTGGTACCGGACATGCACCGGTGTTGTGGGCTCCAATACCTCGAAGGAGGAATATATGTCAGATGCTGCGGGGAAAATTCCTCAGCTCCGGGTGGGAGGGAGGATTTAGGAGGAGTTGGAATTCCTCTGGCCACCAGAAGTTGATGCACTAGTCTCACTACGTCGAATTCTGAAAGGCTCTTAGAGAAGTGGGTTGACATCCCTGACGGAGACTCTGGGCTTTCTAGGAAAGGATTGCACTTTGTCCATAAAAGGGGTCTGTCAACAGGGAGTCCTGGGTCCGGGGTAATATTTCGTCCTTCGACACCATGGTCAAAGGACCAGCAAGTTGTGTAGGGGTGGTAGTGACCTGAATTGGGGAAACTATTTGTGATGCAGAGAGGAGCATTGGTACTGTAGCAGGAGTAGTAGTTTTGGGTGGTTCCATAATCACAAGCGGCACCGTAGTAGGTGTTTGAGGCACTGGTGCCGAGGACGGCACTGTAGTAGATGTCTTGGTGCCGAGGATGGTACGTTAGAAGGGGTTTGAGGCCCTGGTGCTAAGATTACAGGAGTCAATTTAAGAACTTTTGCCTTCATTTCTTTAAGAGATTTAGCAGATTTAGAGTCACTGGCATTTGGAGAGGAAGGTAGACTCCTCTTTTCATGTTCCTTTTTAGGAAGGGTTGAGCCCTCCACCTCAGATATAGCCTCCGAGAAGAGAGTTTTTAGGAGACCTTTGAGAATCTATTTATTTTTCATTTCTGTCAAGGTATGGGCGCTAAAGCCCTTACACAAGTCACATGGGGGTTGAACTTTTTAGATGCGATACCCCAAGAAAAACAGGAGAAATGTCAGTCAGAATTTGGCATTTTCCTATTACACTAATCACACTGCTTAAAGCCCGTTGTCCCATTATCAACTATTGCCAATAATAATGAAAAACCTTGTCAAATAATATGCAAAAACAGTCACCGACACACACAAAATCAAGAAAAAGGACCAATTTGTTTTTTTTTTTGGGATTACCAACAATAGTATCTAATAAGTACCCAATGGGTAAATAGAGAAAAGGAGAAACGGGGGGGGGGGGGGTACCAACAATGGTATTATAGATTACCATGGAGATAAGGAAGGCAGGTACCAACAATGGTTCGAAGAATACCAAAAACTTGGTAAAGAATCAGACGCATTCAAACAGGAAGCAATGGGTAGCAAACTCTAAACAACTACTTATAAGATAGAAATTCAGAAAAAGTGGAGAAACATTATTTCAAAGGAAGTAGAATTTGAAGTCACTTACCTTGACAGCTGGTCTGACGCATCCTGATATATTATACGCGGCAAATAAGATCTGAGGTGATAGCTTGCTCATAGTGCCCCTCTCTCTTAGCTTGAGTTTTTTGGCTGCTGCGAGCTTGTTATAATGGCTGACTCGATTCCAAGGATGGAACCAATACCCATCATTAAGGAATGAAAGATCTACAATCAACATCAGATCATATATTTACGCTGACCGATTCATTACTTCAAATACACTCACATGTGCATCTCCATTCATGCCTGCGTTCGCTCTGACTGCCTATACAAAATGGCAATGATCTTGCACATGCTCAGTAACTTGCATGCACATGCTATCTAGCTAAAGTGGCTGACTGGGTACAATACACACAATGATCTACAGGGAAAAATAATTGAGGGGAAAAAAAATAAAATCTTCTGGCAGAAAGGACAATGGAAGATTGTGGGAAGTAAACTGACCTAGATGTACATACTCAAGAGAAAGTTTTACTGTAGATGTAATTCAACATACACTTCTCTCAGTTTACAACATTTTAAAAAAGCAAATTACACTAACTGATATTATGGACCACCTTTCTTGCATTTAAAATCTGAGGCTGCTGTAACCTTGTACCTCTGACTTACAGTGAAGATGACCCCCCCCCACCTATTTCGCCAGGTAGAATTAGAGCACTAAACAAAACATCCAGTCTTTTGAATTCTGACTTTTTTTTTGGGGGGGGGGGGGCAGCTAAATGAGGCATTTACTTTAGTAATACATCTTCAAGAAACAAAGAGAGAGAGAGAGACTGGTGTAAACAATATGACTCACTTGAGCAGCTCCATGTAAAACTAACCATATGTGCAATCCCCTATCATATCCTTGATAGCTACAGATCCCCCAACATGAGTATGCAAAACTACACCTCCTACCTAAACCTACTGCAATCACTTAACATTCAGCCTAACACCATACTTATGGGTGACTAACTACCCCTCCATAAACTGGGAGACTTGTATAACACAATTCACTTACTCAGAGGTTTTTGGACTTGTACCTATCTGAGTAAAAAAAAAAAAAATTATGTACTTACCATAACGTTCCATCTGTGTTCTTCATTTTCATTCTTCAACTGATGGGCTCAAATCTGATCCTCTGATCCGACTTGGCCATTTCTAAAGTTCTTGGGAACCAAAAAGCTCTCAAGCCCCTCCCTTACCCATAATGCACCAACCTTAAATTAATTCAGATCATGTTTGCTGATTTTACTAAAAGAAGGATGTATCAATATGTGTAAAAGTCAATCATCTAGAGGTTTGCAGACATAATGCATGGGGTTTGGAGGGTGGGATGTTGAGGAAGACTAAAAAGGGAAAACATAGATGGAATGTTTTTGTAAGCATATAACGTCTTTATCTGATGTCAATTTTCATCCTATCCTCATCTGATGGGACAGAGGTCCCCAGTTACCTATAATCTCAGATGGACTCTACGGAAGGATGTTCCTGAGCACAGTTGAACCACATGATATTCTACCCTCACAGATTAGAGACTGTACCAGTTGTGGTATGGTAATACCCAATTTGTTAAAGATAAATGCAATACAATCAAGTTGGCCATCTAGCTAAAGACAATTTTGCAACTGGTTTACCCAATTTCAGTTCTGCAAAAGAAGCAAACAACTGGTCCGTTCTTTCATTCTGCATAGATAAAAACGTAACCGTCTGGGAATGTCCAATAAATGCAAAATGTATTCACCCTTGTTTGCAAAAAAATTTGAAGAGAATACTGGTAAATTGGTTGATATTAGATTCTGACACCACTTTGGAAAGGAAAGAGTCAACTGTTTGCAGTGTCACTCAATTCTTATGAAAAAATCAAGAGTGGAAGTTTTGAAAATAAGGCTTGAATGTCATACTCATCTAGCAGAGGAAATGGCTACTAGAAAAAAGTAGTTTTACAAGCAAGATACACAAGGTTAAATTTTAACTGCTGGTTCAAAAAGGGGGAATGTATTAGTGCCTACAGTACCAGAAGGAGATCCCATGGGGGAATACAACCCCTAAACAGAGGTCTCAAAAGAAGAGTGTCTCGGAAGAAGGGCTGCACAATTTATGAGAAGCTACTAGAGAAACAAATCTTTTCCATTGAACTGAATACAATTATAGTGTTGAAAGTTTAAGGGGGGAAAAATATATATAAACATACATACACACACTATATATATATATATATATATATATATATATATATACACACACACAATTATATATATATATGACGGACAGGGGAAGAGAGCAGCAGTTTTCTGGCTATTAACAGAATGGAAGAAACAAGGCCATCAGCCTGAGGTTTGAGATATCAGGATGGATAATGCCCGTCAAATGAGACTGAAGATGTGGAGTCAGATCCAGAATCTAAAACTGGTGAAATAAGTGAGGCCAAAGGAAGGGAAACCAAATCTGTCGAGGTCAGTAAGATGCAATAAGGATGACTGTGCTATCCAACACTGCAGCTTTCTGTAGAAATTTTCCAAATGAATGGGATTGGTTGGTAGGAGTAAAGTAGACCAGGGGGGCAAACGTGAAGCAGAGCATTACTCAGTGATTTCCCCTGTATGGGAGAGTAAGGCAAAAGGTTGCAGCCAGGCTGGCTCCATTGACGAAAATCATTACATCAAGTTCTTGTTGACAGACCACTCGTGAGGTAGAATAATGGACCTACTCAGTTTGTTACCACAATGGACTTCCCCAGAATGTGCATTGCTGTGAAAAAGTGGTTGGATTAGATCACCCATTGCCACACACTGAGCACTTCTCAACACAATGGGTATGGCCTGGTTCCTCCTTATCTGTTGATGTACCAAACCACTGACATGTCTGTTTGAATTGCAATCACCCCCAAAAGGAGAGCATTCTGAAAGGCTTGTAACATTAAAAGCAATGCTCTCTTCCCTAGGACACTGATATGCAAGTGCCTTAGATCGTCTTGCCCAGAAATTGCCCCCCACCTCTGAAGTGTCCGTGGTCACTATGGCCTTGGATTGAGAGGAAATGGACGGCTTTGTGGAATGTGATCTGTGCTGTTAGCACGCATTGGAGAATCCTTATATAAAATCTGGCTAAAGGTACTATAGTTAACGCCACTGCCATGGATCCTAGGGCTTGAAGGACCAACTGGACAGAAATCCTGATAAAGCAAATTATAATTCTGAGCTATAATCTGCTATTCAGTACTCTTGATATAGATAATGAAGCTATCATAAACTTTGTGTTGCAAATTGATCTCATGAATTCTACGTTTTAAAAGAGTTGTAGATGAATTATGGTTATCCCCAGATGAAAGAAGCCTGGAGAAGATGATTCCATGCCATTAATAACAGATTCCTAGTCTAGTTGGTAAGGAGCCAGTTTTTTCTAGATATGGAGACACCAGAAATCCCTGCAGTTAAAGTTAGCTGCTACTACTGCCAAACATTTGGTAACACCCTGGGAAGTTGTGGTGAGCCAAAGGGCAGAGCTCTAAACTGGAAGCTACTGGTTTCCAGCCGGAAGTGTTAAACCTTCTGGATTGTCTGTTCATCTTTATATGATGGCACACATCCTGAAGGTCTGTAGACTACATCCAGTCATCTTTGCCCAGAAAAGGAAGAATGGACTAAACCCTGACCATCCAAAATGATCGAAATTGGTCTCCAGTCCAATGTTTTCTTGGCACAAAAAGGAATCGTGAGTAAGTTCAGGATTCTATCTGGTCTACTGAGACGTCTTGGTTGATTCTTTCTGTAGAAGCTTTAGAATTTGAATTGCTGCTTCTTCCCTATAGCTCGGAGGAACACTGGGGATTTTTCTTGGAGGTGAAAGGGATCAAGGAGTATTGTATCACTTCTGAATATAACCCTCCACACTCAAACCTTTTTTATGTCTAGCCAAGCTCTCTGGTGCAGAGATAGTCATCCCTAATTGTCTTCAAAAATGAGCAATTGGGCCTCCTTTCAGGAGTGCTGGAAGGGTCTACCAGAGAAAAAATTTCTGGATCCTTGGTGTTGGCAGTCTCCTCTGCCGCTGGGGCGGTGTTGACTATTTGAGTTCCCCCCTTCTGCCCCTAGGGGGAGCTTTCTCCTTGTGTGTCCTGGAAAGGACCCTAGGACTTTCTGAACCACATCTTCTGCCCACTTCAATAATTCCTTGTAAAGGATCTTTGAGGGGCTGAAAAATGTACACCCACAGAAGAGAGGGCCTTTACATCCTTATCACACCTTAATAAAGTTTGTTTAACTGTTGGTCCAAAGAAGAAGTGCTGTCAAAGGAAGCACTGATGAAAGACAACTTGAAGGGCTCAGCAAAATCACAAATGTGCATCAGGCATTCCTCTTAATGGAAATGCCGGAAGCTACTGCTCCTTACTGCTGCATTCAAAATCAGCCCCATGGAGGAATTTGAAAAAGATTGTAAGGTAACCAACTGCAAAGCCACAGATTAGGGAGTGTTTGCTGGCATGGACCCTGAAAGGGAATTTGAAATTTCCTTGATTAAATCCATTTTCTACCCAGTAAAATTTAAAGTAATTCAATGACCTAAGGGTAAAGGTCGCTGAAGCATAGACATGCATTCCAAACCTGTCCATCATGCTATACTCCCTGTAGGGGGATGAACAGCGGAACTCTACTTTGCAAGTTCCTTTCTGGTGGCTGCCACCATGACCATGGCATCCACTGGCACCCCTTTAGGCCATAATTCCTTCCCCAAAGGTGGTGCTAGAATTTTGTCTAATCTCTTGCATATGGGTTCAACTATGTTGGGTTCCTTCCACACCTGCTTAGCAAACAAATCAATTATATTGTCAGTGGGCGGAGTGACACATGAGACAAATGGGCCACGCTCTGCATGCTTCCAGAAATACAGACTCCTAAGGTGAAGGATCTCAAGGATGTCTCTAAATGAGATGTCTTCCAGAGGAGATGGTGGGGACCCTTCATCTTCATCGAAGTCTGTATCCTTGGTGACTGACTCTTGGAGAGTCTAAGTGCCTCCTCTTGCACTTCCTGGAGCACCCCACCAAGGAGGCCCCTAGGAAGAGGAAGTGCCAGAAAAACTAATACCCGCTAGGTAGTCTGATGGTCTCGGGTTGGGTTGTCCCCGTGGTGTCAAATGGCAAAGCTCTGGGCACAGCATCTGGGCAGATTGGAAATCTGAGGGAGCTGGATTTGTCAGTCCTGTCAAAGCAGATAAAACTCTCTTCACAAACTCGAAGGCTGACCAATGTAGAGAGAGAGATGATCTCAGATCTGAGAAGGCAGGCTTCTGGACCATAACCTTCTCCTGCCCTGAAAGCAGTCTCCTTGAGAAGGAAGTTGGAGCCATGCTATCCAGTGCCAAAGGGCCAAGGCAAAGATACGGCTCCAAAAATTTCCGAGTCAACTTAGACAACTTGGATCCCACATAGAGGCTCTGGCTCCAAGAGTCCTCTGGATCCGAAAAAGTCAGAGCCAAGGCACACAGAGTCCACTTCGGATCAAATAAGGTAATCCTCGGATCAGAGTCTGATAGACCCGGAAGACCTGGATCCTCAGTTTCTGAAATATCCAATGGAATCAAAGGAGGAGAGTGAAATGGTGGAGTACAGAAAAGATGTACGGCCTGACCCGAGATGGCAGGCATTGGTAACGCACTCATCTGTATCTGCTCAGAGAGAAACTTCATCATTTGATCCATATATTCTTCAGTTAGACCACTACATAACAGAGATGATACCAGCAGAGGGGATTTTGTATGGCTCCTCTCTGAGAAAGGAGAAGGCATTCTAGAAAGAGCAGGATCAGCCAATGAAGAATACCAGGTCCTGGATAAAGGCATAGGATCCAACAGTTTCTTAGTGGGATCCGAGGATATCAACTCCAAAAATATCTTTCTCTTCAGATCCGAGGGTATCGGATCTGACAATGTCTTTCTCTTTGGATCCATGGGGGAAGAGGTATGAGATCTCCTTGGATCCAATTTTGATTTCTTCTTGGAAGGCTCAGAGAACAAAGTAAATAGAGCCGGAGATTTTGACTCCTTTGATTCTTTTGTGGGGGGTAGATCCCCCTGCAATAGCCTCTCCGAAAGAAGAAGGTAACAAACCTTTCAATATTCTTTTTTTTTATCCATCACAGCATGTGGATTAAAATGTTTACAAACAGAACATTCTTGAAGAAGATGTTGAGGTTCCAAACAGTAAACACACTGACTATGTGTGTCCGACATAGGCATTTTATATCCACACATACAACATTCTTTGAAACTGGGTGGCCTTTTTTCCACCATGGTAATGGCAAAGAGAAAAGGAAGAAGGGAGTTTAATATAGATAAGTTTAAAGTTTTCTTTTTTTATTATATTAAGAGAAAGGGAATAAAAAGGAATAGCAATTAACAATGGTAAGTAAAGGTACTCTAACAAGTAGGAAGAGAACAGAGACTACAAACAATGGTATTGTAGATTACTCTAGCGAGTAAAACAATGAAGAAATTCAATTAAAGAAAAATAGGTTATATTATCTTTACAAGGGTAAGGGAATAATAAAGGATTAAAGACATGAAAGTTTCAACTTATCTGAAAAATATGTGATGAGGCTCAAGAGCTACTTTGCAACCACGTCTCTCGCGAAAAGCGGCAAACAAGATTTGAGGTAACTTATGGTTGGTGCATTGTGGGCAAGGAAGAGACTCGAGAGCTTTTTGGTTCCCCACAAGCTTTAGAAATGGCTGGATCAGATCCAAATCCATTAGTTCAGGACAGAATGAAAATTGACATCAGATCTATGATTAATAAAAATAAACCACCCTGGTGGACCCCTAGCATAAATAGGCTAATCAATAAAAGCAAAACAAATCCCTTTCAAAGCCAAGAAGGAACAGACAAAAAGTACAGTTTTGTACCTACCATAAATGTAGATGTCCGATAGGTATGCATCTGCAGTCATAACATATGGGTTGTCCTGCCTCAGGCAGCCCTTCGGTCGGCCGGATTCCAAAGTCTGGGTCTGGCCTCGGCTGATGTCGCACTTTCCCCGACGTCAGAGCGTCTGGGATATAAAAGCATCAGTCGACGCCATTTTCCTCAGTTTTTCTTGCCCCAGATTGCCAGGTGCCCTCTAGGAAGGCTAAACTTGGATAAATGCTGAAAAGTTCCAAACATTTGCAAATTATATACATGAATAAACAAACAAATACACCATAATAGATTCCCCCAGCTAGCTAAAAGAGGGGTAAGCACCCTAGGAATACCACAGAGGGGAAAGAGGGAGGGTAATCCTGCCTGCAGATGCATACCTATCGGACATCTACATTTACGGTAGGTACAAAACTGTACTATGTCCTTCAAGGATGCATCTGCAGTCATAACATATGGGTAGAATACCATAGCCAATCTGGGGGAGGAGGTACTAAGAGAAGGATGGTGTAGTTAAGATCCCCTGCAAGACTGCAGTTGCAAACCCTGCTCTGGATCTAGAGTATAAAGGTAGATTGTAATGCTTGGCAAATGTATGCACGGAGCTCCAAGTAGCAGCTTCTAAAATGTCCTTGGTAGCCACCCCCCGTAGGAAGGCTGTAGTGGTGGCCGTGGCCCTTGTGGAGTGAGGCCTGATATTTTCAGGAACTGTCTTTCCATGAAAGGAGTAGCAAAAGCGAATGCAATTTCCTATCCATTTTGAAATGGTCTGTTTGGAAATTGCTCTTCCTTGCACCCCAGTTGCATATGCTACAAAAAGTTGGTCAGTTTTTCTGCTAGTTTTTGTAATGTCCAAATAGTAGCGTAGCTGTCTGTGTATATCCAGGGTGTGCAAAAGTTTTTCCCCTTTATTCTGTGGATTAGGGAAGAACGTAGGCAAGTGAATAGCTTGGTTCAAGGATACCCTAGATACCACCTTTGGCATGAAAGTAGGATTGGTTCTTAGTGACACTCTATCCTGGTGAAAAATAAGAAAAGGCTGAACTGCCATTAACGCTTGTAACTCAGATACTTTTCTTGCTGAAGTGATTGCCAGAAGGAATGCAGTTTTCCAAGATAGAATGTGTAGATCCGCTGATGCTGCTGGTTCAAAAGGGGGTAGTGTCAGTTTTTCCAGCACAAAATTGAGATCCCAGGCAGGTAGAGGGGGTGTTATTGGAGGTTTAACATTTTTGATTCCTCTCAGAAATTGTCTGAGGAGAGGGTGTGAGAAGATGGGTGGATCCACAATGTATTCTGCTGAAATTGCTGAAGCATGAATCTTAATGGAAGAATAAGACGGGCCATTGTGGAACAATTCTGCTAAGTATTCTAGGATATGTGCTAGGTTTGCCACTGTGACATCTGTGCCCTTTGATGTGCTCCAAATGAGAAATCTCTTCCATTTAGCTGAGTATGTCTTCCTTGTGGAAGGCCTGCGAGCCTCCAGGATGATGTCCTTCACCCACTGAGATAAAATAGTTTGATTGGAATTTAAGGAATTTTCCAGGCAGTTAGCTGCAATGTTTTCAAGTTGGGATGCAGGGTCTTGAAATTGTTCTGCGTTAGAAGAAGAGACCATAGGGGGAGAGGCCATGAATTTGCCTGAGACAGGCTTCTCAATAGTGGGTACCAGTATTGTCTTGGCCAGTCCGGAGCTATTAGTATCACTTTTGGCTGTTCCTCCCTGATCTTCAGTAGAACCCTGTACATCAATGGGAGAGGTGGGAAGGCATATACTGTTAGTACATTCCAGCTGAAAGAGAGAGAGTCCACCCTCCAAGCTTGTGGGTGGTATCCCCTTGAGCAGAATGTCTTCAGTTGGTGGTTGAGTGGGGAGGTGAACAGATCTATCTCCGGCATTCCCCATGTCTTTGTTATGAGTTTGAAGATGTCTGGGTGCAGCATCCATTCGTGTGCATCCATGGTAGTTCTGCTTAAGCTGTCCGCTAGTGCATTTTCTTTTCCTGGCACGAATTGGGCCTGCAGATGGATATTGAGATTCAGGCATAGATCCCACAAATTCATAGCCATCCGGCATTGAGGGTAGGAATGTGTGCCTCCCTGTTTGTTTATGTACCACATGACCGTGGTGTTGTCTGTCCTTATTAACAGATGTCCTTGTTGGAGGAAGGGTTTGAATGCCTCGATTGCATGCCTCACTGCCAGCATTTCCTTTTGGTTTATGTGCATGCTTAGCTGCCCTTGAGGCCATAGGCCTTGGATACATTTGTCCTCCATGTGTGCTCCCCATCCTCGGTCTGAGGCATCCGTGGTGATGGTCTGCCTTGTTTTTGGTTTGTTGAAAGGCAACCCTCTGTTGGACTGGCAGGCCTGAGCCCACCACAGGAATTCCTTTTGAAGGCATGGAATGATTGGTATCATGGTTTCTAAACTGTGACTGTGTTGAGACCATACACTCCTTAGGTACCATTGTAATTTCCTCATATGTAGCCTGGCATGAGGGATTAAAATTATGCAGGATGCCATGTAACCCAGGGCCTGCAGGATTTTCCTTGCAGTAAGCTGAGTTTGTCTTGTCAGAGTCATGAAGTAATCTGGAAGTTGTTTTTGTTTTTCTTCTGTGAGAAAAGCCATCTGGGTGTTTGTGTCCAGATCTGCACCCAAAAAGGTTATCCTTTGGGATGGTACTAGTCTTGACTTTTGGATGTTGACTGTGTATCCCAAGGTCTGTAGCAGGTGTATGGCATAGGCCAAGTCCTTTAACAATTGTTTCTTGTTGTCCGCTTGTATTAGGCAGTCGTCCAGGTATGGATAAATTTGAATTCCCTGTAGTCTGCAATGTGCAATTACTGATGCCAGGCATTTCGTGAATACTCTGGGCACAGTAGATAAGCCAAAGGGCAATGCTGAGAATTGATAATGCTCTGATCCTGCAAGAAATCTGAGGTGTCTTCTGCAATTTGGTCGGATAGGGACATGCAGGTATGCCTCCTTGAGATCTAGAGTCACCAGCCAAGACTCCTTGCCCAACATGGGAAGAAGTTGCTGTAGGGTCAGCATTTTGAATTTTGGCACAATGAGATAAGTGTTCAGTGCGGACAGGTCGAGAATAGGCCTCCATTGGTTTTCTTTTCTTGGTACAAGGAATAGTCTGGAGTAAAATCCTTGGCCTTGTTCTGAACATGGTACCTTTTCTATAGCTTTCATCTGAAGTAAATTGCCGATTTGTCTTAAAGCCTCTGCCTTCTGATTTGGTGGAAGGTTTGGCATTCCGCTTCTTTTTGGCAAAGTGTGGAAGTGAAACCTGTATCCTTTGTCTATTATTTGCAATGTCCATGTATCCTTTGTAATGCAATGCCAGTTTTTTGAGAATAAAGCCAGCTTTCCGCCCAAGGGTGCTTCCAGTTGATCCCTGGTAGGCGGAATCAGAGTCAAGTCATTGGGTCTGTCCTGTAGTAGTGGTTGTAGTTGTAGCTGTTGCACTACTCCTCTGGTTGGCAGGCTGCCACTGACGTCCTCTGTAGGAGCCCTTCGATTGACCTCTGCCTCTAGGGAGTCTGTTCCTGACTCTCTGGGCTCTGTTAGAGTCTGGAAAGGACCAATTCTTTGTAGGCCAGTTTCTGCTGAATCTCAGTGGTTGAACTTGCAGGAAATCTTTAACTGTTTGCACAGATTTTGCTTTTTCTTCAACCTTTTTTAGAATCTCCTGTGCAGGGGAGCCAAATAAATTTTGTTTCTCCATTGGAGCATCGAGGAGTTTAGCTTTGACATGGTCCGGCAAAGATTGCTCCTTCAGCCAGGCATGCCTACGAATAACTGCCCCAGTCATAGCTGATCTAAATGAAGCCTCCAGTGCATCATAGCCACATTTTAAGAAATGATTACTAACCTGTTGGGAGTTATGTACCAAATCCTGAAGGGATTTACGGTCTAAGGGTTCAGGAGAAGAAAGTTTCTTATTCAGTTCATCTAACAAATACTCTTGGTACTGTATCATATGGAATTGACAGTTTAATGCCCTGGCAGAAAGAGTTGCAGATGTATACACCTTCTTTCCCCATCTCTCTAAAGCTCTAGACTCTCTTTCAGAGGGTAGGGGATTTTTGGCAGTAGCGGCTGCGACCCCTTTAGGGCCCTGAGAAATAGTTTCTGGGTCTGCAGCATGGGCTTTATACAGATGGAAATGAGACTCCGGAACCCTGTAATATCTGTCAGGTTTGGCAGGGGCCAGAGGAAGAGTATCAGGGGCTATACTGACATCATTGTACACATCATCAATTACATTTAGAACAGGAGGTATAGCTAAGGGTCTATGCTGAGGCAAATGCAAAATGGTCCTTAATCTTTTTCTAGAGTCAGAGAAATCCTGACCTTGCCATTGAAAGTGCTCTCTCATGGAGTGTAAGGTCTCCCCAAAGGAAAACTCTTCAGGAGGGGAGGCCGAAGGGATAGATTCCTCTGCATCTGAATCCTCATAAGGCGAGTAAGCCCCTTCCTGGTGGTCTGACGAGTCAGATCCATCAGTGGAATCATCTGAGGAGTGTGGTTCAGAGGGGTCAGTCCTGGGCCTTTTGTCTGGAGGAGGTTGAGAGGCCCTGTCTGGTTGAGGTTGTGAACCCCTAATTAAGGAGATAAGGTCCTCAGCAAGGCTGAGGATCTGTGAACTAGAGGAAGGCCTCTGGGATGTAGATTTGGCAGGGAAAGCTTTTGAAAGTTTGGCAGCTTTAGCCCTAGAAAAGGCCTTAATGGACATAGAAGCTGGGGGCCTAGCTGCCCCACGTGTAGGGGTAGAAATGTCCAAAGGTATGGTGTCGGACAATTCCTGAACACTAGCTTCGGTAGGTAGTTCTGAAGCCGACGCAGCCGGGGCCTCTCGGGCCTCGGTGGTCGGAAGTATGGTTTCGGAAAAAGGAATCACCGAGGACTCGGTTTCGGCCGAAACTGAGACACTTGCGGTAGGCCTAGCCGTGGTTTCAGCCGAAACCGCGGGCCGGGAGTGTCGGTCCTTTTCCTTGTGTTTTTTGACCATATGCGAAGTCGGAGTCTCCGACGGCATTTTATAAGCAAAAGCGGCTCCAAAAAATTCCTCTGCAAACTCCGACCGACGTTTAAGAGTTCGTCGGTTGAAGGAGGCACAGGCTAAACAGGCCGATACGTCGTGGTCTGGGCCTAAGCAAGGAAGGCAGTAAGAATGGAAATCCTTATGAGGTATTTGTTTCCCACAAGTTAAACAATTATTTACTTTGTCTGACATCGGCTGAGGCAAGAAAGAGTCCCCAATGGGGTACTTAGCTTTTTTCAAAGTCTTCAGTAGCTGAAATCACTGGATCTGACCGACCGGCACTTGCGAACAGCTTCTGCTTCGGGCACCGCGCGGCAAGAAAGACTGAGGAAAATGGCGTCGGCTGATGCTTTTATACCCCAGATGCTCTGACGTCGGGGAAAGTGCGACATCAGCCGAGGCCAAACCCAGACTTTGGAATCCGGCCGACCGAAGGGCTGCCTGAGGCAGGACAACCCATATGTTAAGACTGCAGATGCATCCTTGAAGGACATCAGTGCAAAAAGAATCCAGTCTAAACAAATAAATTAGATAGATGGTGAAATCTGCCAAAGCAAATGAGACAAACACAGCCTCCCAGGTGAAAGATAATTAAAAAAAAAAAAAAAAGCCTTATGGTTATGTTCGTAACCTCAGAGGAACGCTCAGCAATGTGCCAAGTTATTCAAGAAAGGCAACAATTACACCCAGCCTGAAACTACAGCAAACAGTCTGCCAACAAGTCCACTTCAAACTCACCCACCCCCCCATCACATCCTACCATACCCAAAGAAATACCTGCAACCATCCCCCTATAGGACAGGATCTTATGGTGTTTGCCAAAACCAAAAGCACAGCCTCCATAGGGCCCAACAACATTTCAAGATGCTTCTAAATAGCTTACAACAGAATCTATCAGGGCCTCTAGAAACCCTCTTTAACCACTGCCTCCAGACAGTCTTTGTCCAAGAGGAATGGAGGACTGCAACAGGCATCCCTCTGCACAAGGTGGGCCCATCAACTGACCTAGAAAACTACAGACCCATAAGCTTGACCAGTCTTGTATGCAAGGTCATGGACAGAATTATCAAGGACCTGATCAAGGTCATGGACAGAATTATCAAGGACCTGATCGATAACACAGGAAATCTCCAAACACTGCACCACACCCAGTTTGGCTTTGTCAAAGGGAAGTCTTGCCTGCTCAATCTGGTGGACTTCAAGAATGTTAACAGGGTCATGGATGAGGGTAAAATTCTACACACCGCTTATCTAGACTTGCCCAAAGCTTTCAACACAATCCGCCACTCAGTATCATAGAAAGACTTACTGAGTTAGGCACAAACTCCTACATCATCAGATGAATAGCAAACTGGATCACTGACAGGACACATTCTCCTGATAGGCAACGTCACTTTCAATAAGAAACCTTTTGCTAGCAGTGTCAAAGCCAATGTTGAGGGACTCTGGCTCATCAAGTCTGACAATGACTGTAAGCTGGGGGAAAATCACTGAATCCCCAAATGATGCGGACATCCTACAAACAGGCCTAAAAATGAAAAACAGCTGGTGCCAAAACCATGGTCTGAGAATAAATAAAAAATGCATAACCATACCCTTTGGTAATTCAGATATCTCTGCAAATTATAATGTAGATAGCACACCCCTAAAAATAGACCCAGTGGTGAGGGACCTAGGAACACAGTTAGTAACCTAAACTTTGACCACCAGTTAGCTACGGTATTTTATTCATTTATTTAACATTTGTTTACCAGGAAAGTTCAAGTGGGACAGAGCCCATTTTCAGTGGAGGCATGGGGAGAAATGCTCCAGTCACATCTTTGGAATGTGGGAGGAAACTGCAACACTCTGAGGAAACCCACACGAATGTAGGGAGGACATGCAGACTCCACACAGAAGACACTCAGCCAAGAATCGAACTGGGGAACCTCTTGCTGTGAGGTGACAACACTAACAGCTGCACTACTGCACTATCCACAGTGAGGAAACCCTTCTGTGTTGCTCAACTTATAAGTAAAGACATGGCATCAAGAGTAAAGGAAGTCATACTGCCATTGTACTTGGCCCTCATCAAGCCATTAATCAAATGCAATCTCCCTTCTGCATGTACCTAACTAGGCACTTGCACCAACCGGAGCGGCCCGAAAGGTTTCTCACTAAAAAAAGATGCAAAGTGTAAGACACATGCCCTATGTGGATCAACTAAAAGCCCTATCCCTTTACTTTGTCTCATATCGTTTACTGACAGGTGACTTGTACCTGACCAACAAGGCATTCTCTGATCCAGCCCTGATGAAAATAAGAAGTTATGTACTCACCATAACGTTCCATGTTTGTTGTCCATCTCACCTTCATTCATTGTTGGTTGAGTTCTTGGTTCCGACTCGGCCTATACAAAAGCTTGAGAGCTTCCACCAGCTCATGGCTACACCATATCCCATCATGCACAGGGAAGTATACCCAGATCTAGTTTGCAAATACTACAGTTAATACCTCTAACATATAGCCATATCCAAAAAGAGACCAAGAAGAGATTCGGAGAATATCATTTCCATTTTTTGCAAGGAAACAACTCGATCCTCCAGGAGCGAAGGTGGGGGAAGGAGGGTGGGATGCAAGAATGAAGACAAGATGGACAACAAACATGGAATGTTATGATGGGTACATAACTTAATGTTATGTTGCCCTATCTTGCCTTCATTCATTGCTGGTTGGGACAGCGTCCCTACCACCTTTTTTCTTGGGTGGCTCAAGGGAAAATATTCTTCAGAACAATGGCTCTAAAGGAATCCCTGTTCCTGCAGGCCAAATTGACTTTACAATGAGTCATAGAAGTATGAGGCTTTACCCATGTTGCTGCTGCTGCACAAATTGAATCTATGGGTAACCTTGCCTGAAAGGCCGACAAGGTTGTTATAGCTCGTGGAGTGATTTTTTACTTTCCCTGGAAGTTCTCTATTATGAGATTTGTATGTGAAAGTTATGCAGTTAGTCAGCCACTTGGAAAGCGTGACTTTGGATATGGAGGCACCTTTCTTTTTATCTGAAAAGGATAGAAACAGCTGGTCTGATTTCCTGAGCTTCTTTGTTCTGTTAAGATAGAAACGTAGCTGTCTGTGTATATCTAGATGGTGAAATCTGTACTCTGACTTGTTGCAATAGTTAGAGAAATAGACAGGTAAGGTCAATGGATTAATTGGAAGTTCTCTATTATGAGATTTGTATGTGAAAGTTATGCAGTTAGTAAGCCACTTGGAAAGAGTGACTTTGGATATGGAGGCACCTTTCTTTTTATCTGAAAAGGATAGAAACAGCTGGTCTGATTTCCTGAACTTCTTTGTTCTGTTAAGATAGAAACGTAGCTGTCTGTGTATATCTAGATGGTGAAATCTGTACTCTGACTTGTTGCAATAGTTAGAGAAATAGACAGGTAAGGTCAATGGATTAATTTAGATTACTTTCTGAACATACCTTTGGAAGAAAAGAAGGGTTGGTTCACAGGGGAAACTACCCTTGTGAAAAGACATGTTAGGGGGACGTATTGATAATGCTTGAAGCTCTGACACCCATCGAACAGATGTGATGCCTACCAAAAGGTTGTCTTCCACATTAAAAACTTCAGGTCACAAGATGATGCAGGTTCAAAGGGAGGAAGGATCAAGGCAGATAAAACAAAGTTTAGGTCCCATGGCACTGGTGGTTCCTTTACCAGAGGACTCAGTAAGAATGTACCTTTCAAGAAAGCTTTACAAAGCTTGTGGGACATAATTTTTTGTCTCATTTCTCCGATATGATAGTTTGATACAGCAGCTGATAGTAGCTGCAGCTGCACCTTCATCAAAAAGCTTAGCAAGAAAATCCAAGACGGTTGTTATAGGTGCAGTAAAGGGTCAATGTGGTTGTTGAAAGCTCACCATGAAAATCTTTTCCATTTGCTAGAATACAATTTTCTGGTTGAGGTCTTATAAGATGAAATAAAAATATGTTTTACTGCAGAGGAAATATCTGGAAGCCCGGCCATGTGTCGAACTGGAGCAGCCAAGCTGTCAATTTGAGGGTTTGAGCTGAAGGATGATGGGTCCCCGACGGATGAGTAAAGAGGTCTGGAACTGGGTCCAGAAACCACGGCTTCTCCTAGAGATGGGGCCATAGGAAGGGGAACCAAATCTGAGGAGTCCAGTATGGGGCAATAAGTATCAACTTGCTTCTCAACGTGCTGGCTTTCTGAAGGGGCTTTGGGGATCAAAGGGAATGGGGGAAAAGCAGAGGAGACCAGAGGGCATCAAGTGCATCCCTTGATGATTCCCCCAGAGGGGGGCTCAGGGTAAAGTAGCTTCTGCATTTGGCATTCATGGACATGGCAGAGAGGTTGCAGCAACGCTGGCCCCGCTCCCGGAAAATCTCTTCCGCAACTTCCTGTTTTGCAGACCACTCATGAGGCATCAGAATAGCTCTGCTGAGTCTGTCCACTATCACACTGGACTTCCCTGAGATGTGTGTTGCTATCAGAAAACATTGAGAAGAGACTGCCCATTGCCATACTCTCTGGGCCTCGCGACATAGGGAGTAGGATTTGGTTCCTCCTTTTGTGTTTATATACCACACCACTGACATATTGTCTGTCTGAATTACAATTGTTCCTAGTGGAAGGGAGTTCTTAAATGCTTGCAATGCTAACAGCGCTGCTCTCATCTCTAGCACGATATGCAAGTGGTTCTTGTTTTTCTGCCAAACACCTTGGACAGTCTTCCCCAGATAATGCCCTCCCACTCTATCTGGGAAGCATCCGTGGTTACTGTGGCTATTAGTTGCGGAAAGACAAATGGTTGACCCAAGGTCATTTGAGTGGAGTGAAGCCACCAGCGCAGGTCTTTCTTGCAGGATTCTGTTATGATAATTTTCTGAGACATGGGTAGCTCCTGCATGGACCACTGGGTAAATAATAGCCAGTGAAGGATCCTCATGTGCAAGCGAGCTAAAGGTATCAAGATTATTACTGCTGCCATGGTACCCAAAACTTTCAAAACAACCTTCGCCTGTACTTTTTTCTTGGTTAAGAGGTTCTTGACCTGATGACGTAAGGTTTGAATCCTCTCAGGGGGATGTCTGGCCAACATTTGTCTTGTATCCAAGTCTGCCCCTATAAATACAATATGTTTTGATGGCAACAAGGCAGATTTTAAGAAGTTTATTGTGATGCCTAGCTGGGAGCAAAGGTGAATGGTGATGTCTCTCGCTCTTGTTAGTAGATGCTTGGTGGTGGTGGTTAGGAGCCAGTCGTTTAAGTACGGAAACACCCAAAACCCTGGACACCAAGTGAGCCGTAACTACTGCCATGCATTTGAACAATCTGGGGGCTGTAGTGAGACCAAAGGGCAGAGCTCGAAACTGGTAGTGGCTGGCCCCCAGCCAAAAGTGCAAAATGTCTCCTGGATCGCCTGTCCATTTTTATGTGGTAGTACTCATCCTGGAGCTCTATTAAGCACATCCAATAGTCTTTCCCCAGAAAGGGAAGTATAGTACAGTTGTGTACACTTACCATCAATGTAGATGTTAGAGTGTATTCACTGTTGCAGTCATTACATTTGGGTAATCTGCTGGTAGGTTGCCTTCAGTCGGCCTAAATTCCAAAGTCTTGGGTCCTGCGTCGGTTGCGGTCTTCTCTTCCATGACGTCAGGGGTATAAACCATGCAGCCAACGTCATTTTCTTTAATTTTTCTTGCCCCCCCCCGATGCCAGGTGCCCCCAAAAAAGGTAGCAAAAGAAAAAAAGAAAAAAAAAAGAAAAGATTATATATATATATATATATATATATATATATATATATATATATATATATATATACACACACACACACACACACACACACACACACACACACACCAATATAAACTTTACCTTCATCTACAAGCAAATACACCAGGGGGAGGGCAGGATGGTAACCTGGACTGCAACCGTGAATACACTTGAACATCTACATTTATGGTAAGTGTACACAACTGTACTATGTTCTTCGTGTTTCACTGTTGCAGTCATTACATTTGGGTAGAATCCCAAAGCTATGGTTAGGAGGCTGGAGCTAAACAGCAGTAGGTGCGGCTATAAAGCCCTGCAGCACTGCAGTGGCAAAGCCAAGAGTAGAGAGGCAAATGGTAATGCTTTGTAAATGTGTGAACAGAACTCCAAGTAGCAGCCTCTAGAATGTCTTTGGTTGGTACTCCTCTGAGAAAGGCTGTTGAAGTAGCAGCAGCTCTGGTGGAATGAGACCTAATGCCCTTGGGCACAGGTTTACCATGGTGTAAGTAGCAGAAACGGATGCAGTGGCTTATCCACTTTGAAACTATCTGCTTTGAAATGGCCTTTCCTTCTGATCCTGCAGCATATGACACTAGTAATTGTTCAGTTTTTCTTAGAGCTTTTGTCCTGCTCAAGTAGAACATTAGCTGTCTGTGTACGTCCAAGGAATACAGAATTCTCTCCCCCTTGTTCTGTGGATTTGGATAAAAGGTTGGCAGATGAACTGTTTGGTTAAGAGCCACACTGGAAACCACCTTAGGCATAAAAGTAGGATTTGTCCTCAGGGACACCCTATCTGGGTAAAATATGATAAAAGGCTCTACAGCCATGAGGGCCTGTAGCTCTGACACTCTTCTTGCTGAAGTAATTGTTAGTAGCAAGAGCTGTTTTCCATAAGAACTTTAGATCAGCGGTAATAGCTGGTTCAAATGGAGGTTCAAATGGAGGCAGGGTGAGCTTTTCCAAGACATAATGGAGGTCCCATGCAGGTAATGGTGATCTTCTAGGAGGCTGTAAATTTTTGGCTCGTCCAAGATACTGCTTTAAGTAAAGGATGAGAAAAGATTGGTGGCTCTGTACTGTAATGAGCTGAAATGGCAGAGGCATGGATTTTAATTGATGAGAAAGATAAGCCTTTGTCAAGCATCTCAGTTAAGTATTGTAATATCTGAGGAATATTTGGTTCTACTGTATCAGTTTATTGTGCTTGATTTCAAGCACAGAATCTCTTCAATTTGTCAGCATAACATTTTCTAGTATTAGGCCTTCTGGCTTCCAAAATGACATCCATCACAACTTTACTGAGGGGTGTTGTTTGTATGACTACATGATTAGCCATGCTGCCAGGTTCAGAGTCTGCAGTTGATTGTGCAGGATCTGATTGTTTTGCTGGGACAGTAGTTGTGGTCTTTGAGGCAAGGTCCAAGCTGGGTACAAGTTCCTTAGGATTGGGTACCAGTATTGGCGGGGCCAGTCCGGGGCAATTAATACAATCTTTGGCTTCTCTTTCTGACTCTTGGGAGGACCTTGTGTAGAAGAGGGAGTGGAGGAAAGGTGTAAACTGATAGGTTTTTCCAACTTAAGGATAGGGTGTCCACTTTCCATGCTAGTCTGTGATAGGTTCTTGTGCAGAATCTTTTCAACTGATAATTTTGAGGAGAGGCAAATAGATCTATGTCTGGGCTCCCCCATTTCTCTGTTATCATGCTGAAGACTTGTGGATTTAGTTTCCACTCGTGAGGATCCATAAGCATAAGGTTTCTGCTTAAATAGTCTGCCAGAGTGTTTTGTTTTCCTGGCAGGAATTGAGCTTGAAGATATATCTGGTAGGTCAAATATGTGTCCAACAGTGCCATGGCTAATCTGCAAAGGGGGTATGAGTGTGTGCCCCCTTGCTTGTTTATATACCACATGACTGTGGTGTTGTCTGTCTTTATCAGTAGTTGTCCTGGATGAAGTAAGTCCTTGAAGGCTGTTAGGGCATTTTGAACAGCTAGCATCTCTTTCTGGTTGATATGTAGATGCATTTGTTTGGGTGTCCATAAGCCCTGAATGCATCTTCCTGCCATGTGGGCCCCCCCAGGCATAATCTGATGAGTCTGTTAATATTTGGCTGGCAGGGGGTAGAGTGAAGGGCAGTCCCATATTTTGGTGACATGCCTTTGCCCATCTCAGAAACTCCTGTTGCAGGCAGGGAATGAGAGGAATCATTGTTTCCAGACTGTGTGAATGTTGACTCCATAAACCTTTTAGGTACCATTAAAGTTTCTTCATATGCAGTCTTGCATATGGAATTAGTAGGATGCAGGACGCCATAAAGCCCAGAGCCTGCAGAATTTACCTTGCAGAAAACTGGGTTTTTGTTGCCATGCCTTGCAGAAAACTGGGTTTTTGTTGCCATCAGTTTGAAGTAAGCAGTCAGTTGCCTTTGCTTGTCTGGGGTGAGATAAGCCAGATGGGCAGTTGTATCCAAGCTTGCACCCAGGAATGTTATCTTTTGAGAGGGTACCAGTTGTGATTTCTTTTCATTTATTGTGTACCCTAGGCATGTTAGAAGCCTTTTCACAAACACCAGGTGTCGAAGAAGAGTGTCCTTGTTCTCTGCTTGAATGAGACAGTTGTCCAAGTAAGGATATATTTGTATACATGTCTGCAAAATGCAACTACTGGTGCCAGGCACTTTGTAAAGACCCTGGGCGCAGTAGATAAGCCAAAGGGCAGTGCAGAGAATTGGTAATGCATTAAGCCAGCCTTGAATCTGAGCTATCTTCTGCATGATTGCCTTATTGTGTCATGCAGGTATGCCTCTTCTAGGTCTAAAGTCACCAGCCAAGCATTCTTGCCCAGCATGGGCAGAAGCTGCTGCACAGCCAGCATTTTGAATTTTGAAATGTCCAGGTATGTGTTAAAAATCGATAAATCCAGCATTGGCAGTCAGACCTTGCCCTTACTTGGTACCAAGAACAGTCTTGAGTAAAAACCTTGTTCTTTTTCCTTTTCTGGTATTGTCTGAATGGCTCCCATATCCATGAGAGACATAACCTGTTTCTGTGCCTCTGTCCATTGATTTTGTGGCAGATCTGGCCAACCATTCGCCCTTGGCAGTGTGTGGAAATGGAATCTGTATCCCTGTGATACAATGTTTAGTACCCACTTGTCCTGGGTTAACTGCCAATTTTGAGCAAAAAGTGCTAATGTTCCCCCTACGAGTGCTGCCAAAAGAGAAGTGCTTGGTGTAGGCAGAGGGAAGTCATTGGGATTGCTTTCTGTAGATTGGTGCTTTTATCTCCCCCAGATTTGGAGGTGGAGGCACCCCATTGCTTTGACCTGTATGAATCTTCTGCCTGGTATCTGGAAACCTTAGGGCGTCTGGACTTGCCCCTTTGAGCTCTGTTTGACACAAGAAAGGACCAACTTTTTGTAGGCCAGTGTCTACTGAATCTTGGTGGCTGGACTTGTAAGAAGTCTTTAACAGTTTGCATAGACTTAGCTTTGCCTTCCATTTTCTTTAAAACCTCTTCTGCCTTAATACCAGAGAATCATGCTGTAAAGGTGCATCTAGCAGTTTAGCTTTAACATGATCAGGCAAATGTTGCTACTTTAACCAGGCATGCCTCCTAATCACAGATCCAGTAACTGTGGCCCTGCAGGAGGCCTCTAAGGAATCAAAACCACATTGCAAAGTATGCTTTCCAACTTGTTCAGCTGCATGCAATAATTCCTGCAATTCTTTATTTTCTGCACATTCTGAAATCAACATCATTTTCTGTTTCAGCAATACCATAACATGTTGGTACTTAAGCATATGAAATTTACAGTTTAAGGCCCTGATTGCCAAGGTTGCAGAGGTATAAACCTTTTTTCCCCATCTGTCTAGTGCCCTTAAATCTCTGTCAGAGGGGGTAGGATATTTTGCTGTTGAGGCCTTAACTCCCTTTGGACCCTGTGAAATAGTTTCAGGATCAGTGGTAGGGGGCCACAATGTCGAAAACACGGGGAATGGCTAAAGGCTTGTGCTGAGGGAGAAGGAAATCCCCGAGCCTCTTCTGATTCTGAGAAGTCTAGACTCTCCCATTGAAAATGCTCCCTCAAAGCATGCAAGGTTTCTCCAAAAAGAATAATCCTCAGGAGGAGATGCAGATGGAATAGACTCCTCAGCATCTGAATCCTCATAGGGAGGTATAGATAATTCCTGATCAGAAGAGGAATCAGAAGAAATAGAAACCTGATCTGAAGATTCATAATCAGTGTCTTGCCTAGGCCTCTTATCTGGAGGGGGATGGGTACCCCTAATCAAGGTAATAAGGTCTTCAGCCATTTTGATCATCTGTTTTTTAGGCATAGAGGCCCGTGTACGTAGCTCATGCGTCATTTTTTTAGTTTTAGAAGTTGCTTTTGTCTTTGGTTTTGCAGCTTTCGTTGGTTTGATATACAAACGATGAGGTCTGAATACACCCTCAGAAGCCGGTACCTGCTCAGTGGCTCCGGACTCATCCAAGGGAGATGCATCAATCGGGTCCAATACCTTGAGTATCTTGCGGCATGCTGGACTCCACATGGGTGTCAGTAGAGGTCTGCGACTCAAAGGTAGCGGATATCAGGGGCTGCGAAAGCACCTCACTGAGTACCGGTGAACCGGCGACTGGCTTAGGAGAAGCTTAGTCATCTGTTTTGGATCTCGACTGCCTTTCTCTGTCCTTTTCTTTGTGTTTTTTATGTATTCTGGTAGTCGGATTTCTGGGTAGTTAAATCGGTTTCCCAAATACTTGATGCAAAAATATACCAACGCTTAATAGTGCGTTGGTTAAATCTAGCACAAAACCGACAGCCAGGAACGTTGTGATCAGGGCCTAGACAAGGAATGCAGTATAAATGGAAATCCTTATGAGGTATTTGCTTCCCACAAGTAATGCAATTATTAACTTTTTCTGACATCGGTAAAAAGCAAGAAAAAAGTTTCTTGAACGGGGTACTTAGCTTTAGTGAAGACTTTGGTTCTGAAACTCAAACTCGAATATTTCAGTAGTCTGCTGACCGGCACTTGCGAAATGCTTCTGCGTTGGGCACCGCGCGGCAAGAAAGACTAAAGAAAATGGCATCTGCTGCAGGTTTTATACCCCGGACGACCTGACGTCATGGAAGAGAAGACAGCAACCGACGCAGGACCCAAGATTTTGGAATTCAGGCCGACTGAGGGCAACCTGCAAGCAGATTACCCAAATGTAAGGACTGCAACAGTGAAACATGAAGATCAACTGCATTGTCACACCATCTGGAATTTCCTGACAGACTTGTCTAGTCTGGTGAGATCAGAATGGGCCTCCAGTCCCCTGTCGTTTTAGGGACTAAAAAATACCTTGTGAAGTTCCGGATCCAATTTGGTCTGCGGGGAAATTTTGGATGACTCTTTCTAGCAACTTTTGTACCTCTAGAGTTGCATGACCCCCTTTACTGGGTGGAACATCTGGGACTGATTTTTTGCAATGGGGGGAGAGGAAAAGAGTTTGCAATAGCCTTTGGATAAGATCATTTGTACCCATTTGTCTCTTGTGATTTCTAGCCAGGTATTTGGGTACAAGTGACCCCTGACTGCCTCCAGAGATAGACCTCTCAGGAGCACTGAAAGGGTTTACCAAGGAAGGAGTCCCTGTCACCCTGGTTTTGTGGACCCCCTCTGCCACATGGTTGGTGCCTTCCATGTGCATCTGGGAAAGCTCTGGGACATTTTTCCCCCTTCTGACCTTTGGGATAAGGTCTGGTAGGGAGAGAGAAATGGACTCTAATGGCAGAAAGTGTCTTTCCCTCCTGTTCACACCTGATTACGGTCTATAACTTTTGGCCCGAACAAGGACAAGCCATCAAAAGGGGCATTAATAAAGAAGACTTGAAAGGTTCTGTGAAATCGCATAAGTAAATCCAGGAATGCCTCCTTAAGGAAATTCCTGTAGCCGCTGCCCTACTCGTTCCATTGACTGCATAAGTAGTAAGCTGCATGGAGGAGTTCATGACAGAATTTAAGGTGGAGAGCTGGGAGGTAACTTTGTCCGAGACACCCTCCAAGATTCTGTACCTGGGGGATCTCCTAATCCTTCAGGAGATCCCTTTGAATCCTAGTGAAATGAGTCAGGTAGTTCAGTGACAGAAGGGCAAAGGATGCTGAAGAAAACATACACTTTCCATATCTGTCCATCATTCAATCGTTCAAGACTCTTTATTGAGAGGATGGATAGAGGATAATGTTTCAGACAACTCCTTGGTGGCCAGCGCCACCACCATAGCATCTACCAGGACACCTTTACTGAAATTCCCTATCTGAAGGCAGAGTGATGAATTTATTTGGCTTCCTAGGAACAGGCTCCACTGAGTCCGGAGAGTTCCATCCATGCCTTCCGACTGACTACGTTCATAAGTTGGTCAAAAGGTGGACACCCCCAAGAGGTGGAAGAGCAAGACCCAAAACCCTCCAGGTACAAAGACTCATCCTCAGAAGGATTGATGGGCTTCCAGCCACCTCTCTGCTTAAGTATCAGTAGGATGTCTGCAGAAGAGATCTTCAGTGGGTGACCATGGGGACCGTTCTGACTCATCGAGGTCCATGTCTGAAGTGATGGACGCCTCAGGGGAGTCTAAATGCTTCCTCTTGTATAAATCTCTTCTGAGGGACCTCCTCAAAGGGGTACACAGGAGAGGTTTCAGAAGAGATTGTTTCGTCCAGTGGGGCATCCTGGGGCTTTGGGTGCCCATGCCTGGGTGGCAGCGATGGCAAAGAGACTGACACTGGCGCTCTGGGGGAAGAGTACTTGGACCTGCGACCGGAGCTGTCTGAGGTGACAGCACCTCCTCATCACCTTGAAAGCCCCCGACCCTGCTCTGAGGAGGTTTGTGGCTCAGAGTAACCAGAAGAACCCCCCTGAACCAAGGCAGCGGGCTCTGAGGCCAGTGTAGGTGCAGAGCTCTCCTGCGCTGAAGCACCAAGAGGTAGATTCAGGATGGACAACTGTCCAACTCTACTCTCCTCCCTGGACCCGATGGGACAGTATCAGCTCCTAGACCCCTCGAAATCTGATGTAACAGAGATGGCCGGTGCAGTAGTCAGGCCCAAAGATCTCTGAGCAGGTCTCGGCACAGATGATTCCACAAGAATTAAATCCAGGCACTCCAGCTCCGAAACCCCAGAATGGGTCGGAGGAGGAATCAACAAAGGGGAAGAGATGATGATCGGTCCCAAATCCTTCTCGGTCAGAGTCAACAGTATCTTGGCCAGCACCAGCATCCTTAAAAGCCTCTTGACCACCTGCTCCACATCATCATCCGACAAGCTCCTGGAGGATCCAGAGGATGGAGTCACACACTTCACAGGCTGTAATAAAGGAGATCTCAGCACTGGGGAGACCGGTTCCAAGACTGGAGACTGGCTCCGAAACTGGAATTTTGTCGGCCTCGAAATGACAATGGGAGCCACAGAGGGAGATTTGTCAGGCCGGACAGCTTCAGGTCTGAAGAAGAGTCTTTAGCAATCTTTTTTAATAGGCTCCGACAGTGGAGCAGCAGAAGACTATCTCTTAGTTGATTTTTCAGACCTGGAAGACAGGGATCGTTAAGTTGTTTTTGAAGAACTCCGATTCCCTTCTATAGCCTCTGAAAAGGGCATTTTGAGCAAGCCTCTCACCATCAATTTGTTCCTTCTGTCCATTAGCACCCTACAGCTAAAGGCATGGCAGAAGGAACAAGATTGTTGAAGGTGGACATCACCCAAACATTGCACACAGCTGGTATTGTCCATCAGTCAGTAACATTTTCTGGTTACATTTGTCACAGGCAGAGTCATTCCAAACCCAACCAGCAATAAATGAAGGCGAGATAGGACAACATAACATTGTTACATATTCACAAGAAAAATTATATGAGGGTTACGAGTTCCATGGACCGGAATCTTATTTGCGACTCCCAAAAAAACTCGCTGTTGAGACAGATGCATATCCCAAAGGCTACACTGTCTATTGTAATAAACTTCCCATCTTTGTAAAATAAAGTCTGTCCCTCCCTCTCTTCAAAAATAATTGGGATAAATGGATGGGGAGCTGTATATTAACTCCTGGGGTACTGCCTTGTCCCTTATGGACAGAGAACAACACCCAAAGACCCACTACCTTGATACTACCCCATCCCATAAATGGGGAATTAAGCTATAGTATTGTCATATTTTGGGTATAACTGGCTATGCTTGTAAAGGCTCTTGTGCCATTAGCCTAATAATCACCTATAAACCTATATGGGTATACATTACCTTTCATCAGTCTTTTGCTTACTCACAAATTTTGCCATAACTTGGGCATCCCCAACACAAGTTTTTGTGAGACTCAAGGATTCAAGGTATCAGACATTAGCTGCATGCCTAGTATTCTAAAACCAATGTCATTTCATATAGAAGAGGGTAGTAGCTACTTAAATAAAACTGCCATGTAGTTGCCAATAGCCAACTACAAATGGTGTAAGGGGTTCTACCCTAATAAAGTAAATGAAGATAACACAACAATGTGCTAAGCTAGTATGACGCCCCTCCTCTGGGCCAGTAATCAAGGAGCCTCAATCCTCACCACTGAGGGATGTTCACTTGGAACAAACATAGATACACACAGTATTTCAGATGCAGCTCTCTGCACCAAGCACAATTTCTCTTAAGAGCACACATAAGACTCCCCACTGACACAGCTGTAGAGTCGAGTCCTCAGTCAAGTGTTCCAACTACATCTTCCACCACCCTCTCTGTGAAAGCAGTGCTCTGTGTCTCTTCTCCAAGTAGCTGACACACACACTCTGAGATTTGAGCTACACACACACACAAACACACACGCACTCACCTGGGAAAGGCTGGCACAGATTTACCATTTATGTCTCGTTTGCCCAGACTATAAGGTAGATACTGCCACCACAACACTTCAAAGCCAGCTACTCTAAGGCTCTTACAAGGGTACCCAATTATACTGCGTGAAATTAATACTAATACAAATGGTAGTGTTTGACCAATGGTGCAAGGCTTTCAGGAGCGGCCACAGTGTCATCAAATATAAGTATCACCTGAGGTCAATATATTCTCTAAGACCAGACACAATGAAAAGTTTAAATATATTTAATAATAAATAAAAGAACATGAAAATACTAAATATCTATTTATATTAAACACCAGAGTTTCAATCACAGGAAATATTAAAAATAACACAGGTGGAAAGGTTCATACGCATATAGAAAAGCAATACTCAACTAATCTCACTACATTTTCCTGACCGAGTAACGAATTACTGTTCCTTAGTTTACTTACTAGAGCAAGGCAATATGAAGTGGGTGCATGGTCCTCCTTTGTCAGGTTTCAAAAACAGACTGCCCTGAGACTTCTGTTTCATCTAGTACTAAAACATTATTTCAGTGCTGGATTACAGAATGACATGACATACATCAAGTCACTTGACTTCTAGTTCCCACACTACCCCATTTACTAGTAACTGAATCTGGCCAGCGGGTGTCATAATACACACGCACACATAGAGCTTTGCTAAGATGTGTTACAACACCTGGAAGCTATAAAAGCATTTCAAAAACTTCCACCCTTCCAGGTTAGCAATTAGTTCACCCCTAAGGACAATATAGTAGGATTCCTAGCCCTGGTTTTCACAGACATTTTGTCTCTGGCTGCAATCAGAACTGTAAGATACAATCTTTGCGGCCTAAACCAGGTAATCTAATGTCAGACTAATTTTCAAAGTTAGATGGACTGAGATTAACCTCTTCTCTTCCAGTATCTTGTGTTACAATATATTCATTTCAACAGTTACAACACAGTCTAACACACAAGTATATTTCTTTTTTGTCCAGCAGGACCAACTGCTGGCACATTTTTCACACAAGCATCTGTACAAATCAGTTTGACATAATGCTTTACAAAACTCCAGCTAACGATGCTGGCACATTACACATCCACTGCCTTACTTCTCTTAGCAGAGTTGGCAATATCTCACATCATCACAGCTAAGCAGTCTCCTAATAAGTACAAAGGACTAGTGGTGGGTGCCTATGATATTCTGCAAGATTTCAGTATCTCCATTATCTACCATTAAATTACTGTCTCACTGAACTTTTTTTTTTAAGGAAAAGTACAGCAGCAGTCCATTACAATCCAAGTGCCAACCGAAATAATGTCCTTTCATTAACCCAAGGGAGGTGGAAGAAATAAGAAGTTATGTACCTACCATAACGTTCCATGTTAGTTGTCTTTCTCTCGCCTTCTTTCTTGCTGGATGGGTTCGGAGCCGATCCTCGGCTCCGACTCGGCACTTGCTAAGCTCGAGAGCTAATTTTACCAGCTCGAGGCAACCCTATATCCCATGATGCAAGGCGGAGACTACCCAGATCTCATTTGGTAGCTAAGGAAATAGTAATATATTCTTCCAACTGTAGAGGAGGAAGAAAAAGTAACAGTACTAAATGACATCATAATCCTCTAGAAAGGATCAACCTAATCTAGTGACACTAGAAGCTGAATAGCTAGAAAAGGAATAAAACCTCTTAATAGAAGAGGCATAATCTTCTCGGTCTGACCAGGCTAGGGGGATGGAGGGCGGGACGCAAGAAAGAAGGTGAGAGAAGACAACTAACATGGAACGTTATGGTAGGTACATAACTTCTTAATGTTGTCAGTCTCGCCTTCATTCTTGCTGGATGGGACCGTGTCCGTAGCACCTCTATCCTGGGTGGCTCAATGGAACAGACTCTTGAGAACGGTGGAACCAAAATTCGCTCTGTCTCTGGAGGCCAAGTCTAATTTGTAATGTGAAACAAAGGTATGAGGAGAGGCCCATGTGGCTGCTGCACAAATAGTGTCTATTGGATGTCTAGCTTGAAAAGCTGTCGGTGTAGCTAGAGCTCTGGTAGAATGGGCTTTTGGCTTAGAAATCAACTCTTTGCCTCCGAGCTGATAAATGTAAGTGATCACAGAAGACAGCCATTTAGATAAAGTCACCTTGGAAACTGGAAGGCCTTTCCTGTTCTCTGCATAGGATAGAAACAGTTGATCAGATTTCCTAAAAAGTTTAGTTTTGTCCAGATAATATCTGAGCTGGCGGTGAACATCAAGACAATGTAACTTTTGTTCCGCTCTATCAGAATAATTCAGGAAAAACACTGGAAGATCAATGGATTGATTTAGGTTCGTCTGCGATGCCACTTTTAGTAAGAAAGACGGATTAGTCCTTAGAGATACCCTATCTTTGTGGAATATTAAATAGGGAGGATGAATGCAGAGAGCATGAAGCTCAGATACTCTCCTGGCAGAAGTAATGGCGACTAGAAAAAGTGTCTTCCAAGAAAGAAATTTCAAAGAACAGGCAGCTGCAGGTTCGAAAGGGGGAAGAATGAAGGATGTTAAAATTAAATTTAGATCCCACTGTGGTGGGGGGTCTCTAATCGGAGGTTTAAGTAAAAAGATACCTCGAAGGAATGCCTTGCAAAGTTTATGTGACATAATGTTGTGGTCCAAAAGGCCTATATGAAAATTCGAAATGGCTGCCAGTTGAACTTTTACTGTGGAGGAAGAGGATCCTGAATGAAAAATCTCAGCTAGGAAGTCCAAGACCGAATGAATCGGAGCAGTATAGGGGTCTATGTTCCTAGCTTTTGCCCAGAAGGAGAAACGTCGCCATTTACTAGTGTAAATCTTTCTGGGAGAAGATTTTAGGGAAGCTACTATGATATCCCAGACGGGATTAGAAATCATAGGAAGCCTGGCTAAGAATGGAAGTGGAGCAACCAAGCAGTGAGGTTGAGAGAAGGTATGGATTGGTGCAGTTGCCCCGACTGGTGGGTCAGAAGATCTGGAACCGGGTCCAGATGCCATGGCTGTACCAAGAGATAACGATGTAGGAACGGAAACCATATCTGTCGAGGCCAATAAGGGGCAATGAGAATAAACTTGGCTCTCAAGGCGGTTGCTTTCTGAATTAGTTGAGGTATCAGTGGAAAGGGGGGAAAGGCATAAAGAAGTCCCCGGGGCCAATCTTGGGTTAGAGCGTCTCTGGGGGGGATGGCCTGGAAGGGGGAAGAGAGAGAAGTCTGGGCATTTGCTCTTTTGAGGTGTAGCGAAAAGGTCGCAGCAAGGAAGGCCCCACTTCTGAAAAATCTCTTCCGTCACTGATAGTTTGAGAGACCACTCGTGAGGCATGAGAATAGCTCTGCTCAATCTGTCCGCTATGATGTTGGATTTCCCGGGGATATGTGTTGCTATCAGAAACCGCTGAGAAGAGATTGCCCATTGCCAAAGTCTGAGAGCCTCTCGACACAGTGGATAGGACTTGGTTCCGCCCTGTTTGTTGATATAACACACTACGGACGTATTGTCCGTTTGGACTGCAATAGTTCCCAGGGGAAGAGAGTCGTTGAGGGCTTGCAACGTTAAAAGCACCACTCTCATCTCCAGGACATTTATGTGCAGATGGTATTCGAAAGGTTGCCAAGTGCCATGGACCATTCTGCCCTGATAATGCCCCCCCCACCCGATCAGGGAGGCGTCCGATGTTACCGTGGCAGGAGGAACAAAGGGTCTGCCCTGATGGACTTGAGGGGACGATATCCACCAGGTCAGATGCCTTTTGCAAGTTGGAGTTACTACGATCTTGTGACGCATGGGAAGTTGTTGAAAAGACCATTGGGCGAATAGCATCCATTGTAGAAGACGCATGTAAAAGCGGGCAAAGGGAAGAAGTGTTATGGCGGCCGCCATAAGACCCAATACTTTCAGAGCAAATCTGGCCTGAAGTCTGTTGCTGAGAAGAATCACCTGGACGTGTCTTTTGAATGTCCAAGATCCTTTGGTCTGTTATCTTTGCTGAAAGTTGTACGGTGTCCAATTTTGCGCCTATAAAAGTAATAGATTGACAAGGCGACAAGGCAGATTTTTCGAAATTTATAGAAATCCCTAGCCCTCTGCAAATGTGAATGGTGTAATCTCTGGCTTGGAGAAGTTGATGCCTGGTAGTGGCAGTGAGGAGCCAGTCGTCTAGATATGGAAACACCTGGAATCCTTGACGTCTCAGGTGAGCCATAACCACTGCCATACATTTGGTGAACACTCTGGGGGCTGTAGTGAGTCCAAAGGGCAGGGCTCTGAATTGGAAGTGACTGGTCCCCAGCCGAAAGCGGAGAAATCTTCTGGAGCATCTGTGAATTTTTATGTGATAGTACGCATCCTGAAGATCTATCGAGCACATCCAATTGTCCTTGCCCAGAAAGGGTAGAATGGACTGAAGCGTGACCATCTGGAATCTTGATTTCTTTACAAACTTGTTTAGTTTGCTCAGATCTAATATTGGTCTCCAGTCCCCTGTCTTTTTTGGAACTAAAAAGAACCTTGAGTAGATTCGGATCCTATTTGGTCTACTGGGACTGGCTGGATGGCTCTTTTGCTAGCAGTTTTGATATTTCTAGTACTGCTAGTTCCCTTAGACCGGTGGAACGCCTGGAAGGCTTCCCTTTTGCTGAATTGGGGTTTGAATAAAGGGAATTTTGTAACCCTCGGATATAATCGACTGTACCCATTTGTCTTGAGAAAGGGAAAGCCAGGCTATTGGGTACAGCGATAATTTTCCCCCGACTGCCTCTGAAGGCGGACAATCGGGCAACATCTCAGGGATGCTGGAAGGGTTTGTCAGAAAGAGGCTCTCTGCTACCCTGATTCTGCGGACCCCCTCTGCCCCTAGGGCAGCATCTATTATTGTTACCCCCTCTGCCTCTGGGGGTAAACTGACTTCGTGCGTCAGGCGTGACTCCTTGAGATTTGCGGCACCACATTTTCCCTCCCTTCTGTCCTTTGGGGTAAGGTCTTGAAGGGGTGGAGAAACGGACTCCTACGGCAAAAAGAGTCTTGCCATCTTGTTCGCATCTAGTCAAAGTGTCTTTCACTTGAGGTCCGAACAAGGTCGAACCATCGAAAGGGGAGTTTGTGAAGGACGCCTTGAAGGGGTCTGCAAAATTACAAAGCCGCATCCAGGACTGACGCCTTAAAGCCACTCCTGTGCCTGCGGCCCTACTCGCTCCATCAGCTGCAAAAGAAATGAGCCGCATAGAGGAGTTAACAATGGAGTTAAGGATTCCTAGCTGTGAGCTAATCTTATCCTGAGACCCAGCAGCTGACGGATCCTGTAAAACTTCTCCCAACTCTTTAAGAACATCTCTTTGAAGGCGGGCGAAGTGGCACAAGTAGTTCAGCGATCTCAAGGCAAAAGTCGCTGAAGAAAAAATCCGCTTGCCGTACCTGTCCATAGTCCTAGAATCCTTGTTAGGAGGATGGACATGTACTGAAGGATCAGCTAGTTCCTTCTTGGTGGCAGCAGCCACCACCATGGCATCAACTGGGACACCCTGTGTCAAATATTGTCTATCTGGTGGGGCCGTAATGAATTTTGAAGGCCTCCTAGGAATAGGTTCCACCGAATCCAGAGCCATCCATGCCTTCCGAGCCACTACATCCATAAGAGGGTCGAAAGGCGGAGATACCCAGGAGGTGGAGGGTCGAGATCCGAACGCCTCCAGTTATACTAACTCGTCCTCGGAAGGATTAAGGGAGGGCCAGTTCCCCCTCTGCTTAAGGAGTTCAAGGATGTCTGAGAAAGAGACATCCTCAGAGGAGGACCTTGGGGATCCCTCCAACTCATCCAGGTCAGTATCAGATGTAATAGACTCGGGGGAGTCGAGATGTTTCCTCTTACATGTCCTCTTAACATGGAGGTTCACCTGACGGATCCGGAGAAGCCTCGGAAGAGGAAGATATTCCCAATGGGAAAACCTGAGGCGTTGGATCTCTGGGTCCGGGAGCAAGAGAGTGGGAAGAGACGTCAGCAGGCACTGTAGTGGGAGGAGCTGATGGAACTGTCCGTTGACTAAGCCCAGGGGCCAGTACACTCCTCATCACCTCGAAGGCTCCTCCGTCAGATAGACCAGAAGGTTCCCGCTCCGAAGAGATAGGAACTCCAGGCCTCACCGAGAGGGAAGGCTCAGAGGCAGATGTCGGGGCTGAGCTCACCAACGCCGAAGCCCTAAGAGGGAGAACGGGGTCGGACAAGGGTCTGATGCCACTCACCCCCTCGGAGCCGACGAGAGAGACCAGACGCCCATATCCCTCCAATGAAGGCCTCAAGGAGGAAATCGGAGCAGAGGACGAAGGAGCCGAAAGGGGTGGTATCGGCTCCGAAGCTACAACTGTCACGGTTCCGAGGAGCTCCGGCTCCGAGCTCTGTCAGAGGGTCGAAGGAGGAATGTTTGGTGGATGTGAAATAGCTACCGTCTGTTGAGACGGGCTATGGAGCATTTGGGCCAATGCCTGAGACTTCAATACTCTACTCGCCATTCTCTCGAGGTCGTGATCAGACAGCCTGGACGACAGAGAAGAACGGCTCTGATGGCTCTGCTCCGAGAGCAAGGGTGATCTCGGAGCCGAATGTATCGACTAATAAGGGGGATCGAGATCTCTTTTTAGAGATCGATGGAGCCAACGGAGCCGAAGATACGTCGGCTCCAGCCGGAGCCGACACTGAATGTCCAGATTGGGCAGTATCGGTGCCGGATGGAGCCGATACTGTGACTGCTATAGTGGAAGGATCAGCTCCGGCCGGAGCCAATCTCGACCCTGGTGAAGATAAACCAGAAGCCAACGGCTTGGAACTTTCAGCCGAAGGCTTGATAGGTTTCGAGGGCTTCCCCGGCACCGACTTAGTCAGGGAGCTCTCAGGCTTTAATAAGCCCCTTAATATCAATTTATTTCTGCATTCCTGCAGGACTCTTGGGCTGAAGGCATGACAGATCGCACAAGAGTCCTGCAAGTGTAGAGGTCCCAGGCAGTAAACACAAGAAGTGTGACCGTCTGTCAGAGACATCTTCTGACAGCACGAGTCACACTTCTTGAAGCCTGAGACCTTTGTGTCTTTTGACATAACTGTGTCGAGGAAACACAAGTTGTGAAAAACAAAACACTAACACACACACACAAAAAAAAAACCACCCAATCCAACAATTTAAACTAAACAGGGATAACAACACAGTCAGACACAAACAATCCCTGACAGGAAAAAATTTAGGAAAGGGAAGGCCCAAGGCCTAAGCTAGGGAAAGGGGATAAATAACTCGAAAAAAAGGGAACACTAACAGGAATAGGGTTAAAGTAAGCGTTAAGGTTAACAAAACACAACTATGGATATGAAAAATTTAAAGGGGGTAGACTAAAGTCTTATATTCAGTAACTTACCTGGAGCTGGTAAAAAAAGGCACCTCGTTAGCGAAGCGGCAAACGAGATCTGGGTAGTCTCCGCCTTGCATCATGGGATACAGGGTTGCCTCGAGCTGGTAAAATTAGCTCTCGAGCTTAGCAAGTGCCGAGTTGGAGCCGAGGATCGACTCCGAACCCATCCAGCAAGAATGAAGGCGAGATTGACAACATGTACAGTTGAGTACACCTACCATAAATGTAGATGTTAGAGTGTCTTCACTGTTGCAGTCATGACTGTAGGGTTCTCTCCTGCCGGCAGGCAGCCCCAGGTCGGCCAGAATCCTAATGTCTGCGTCCGGCGTCAGCTGTTCATCCATGCCCCCCTTACGTCAGAGCGCCCGGAGTACAAAGCTGACAGCCGACGCCATCTTCTCCAGTTTTTCCTGCCCCAGATGTCAGGAGTCCCAAAATGAACAAGGTCCCATAACCTTTGCAAATACACCTCAAAAGAATGGTGAAAAAAGGAAATACACAAAGGTAAAAATAAGAGTAGACAGGAGGGAGGGAAACCCAGACTGCAACAGTGAAGACACTCGAACATCTACATTTATGGTAGGTGTACACAACTGTACTATGTTCATCGCGTTTCACTGTTGCAGTCATGACTGTAGGGTAGAATCCCAAAGCTGAAAGAAAGGGAGGTGGTCATAAAGGGGAAGGGGCGGCTAAAAGGCCCTGCAAGACTGCAGAGGCAAAGCCTGCCCTAGACTTAAGAGTAGAGAGGAAGATTGTAGTGCTTAGAAAATGTATGCACTGAACTCCAAGTTGCAGCTTCCAAAATATCCTTGGTAGGAACTCCCCTGAGGAAGGCCGCAGAAGTGGCAGCAGCTCTGGTGGAATGAGTCCGTATACTCCCTGGGATTTGCTTTCCATGGTGATAATAACAAAATCTGATTCCATGAGCAATCCATTTAGAAATGGTCCGTTTTGAAATGGCTTTACCTTGGGAACTGGAAGCATAAGAAACAAACAATTGTTCTGATTTTCTGATGTCCTTAGTTCTGTTCAGGTAAAAACGTAGCTGTCTGTGTACATCTAAGGAATGTAAGATTCTTTCCCCTTTATTTTGAGGAGTGGGGGAAAAAAGTTGGCAAGTGTATAGTTTGATTTAAAGCCACTTTGGAAACCACCTTAGGCATGAAGGTAGGATTAGTCCTCAAAGATACCCTGTCTTGATGAAAAATAATATAAGGTTCCACAGCCATTACAGCTTGTAACTCTGAAACTCTCCTGGCAGAGGTTAGGGCTAACAGGATGGCTGTCTTCCAAGATAAAAACTTGGAGTCAGAAGAAGCAGCAGCCTCAAAAGGAGGCAAAGTTAGTTTTTCCAAAACATAGTTGAGATCCCAAGCAGGAATAGGAGGAGATCTAGGAGGTCTTAAGTTCTTAGCTCCTCTGAGAAACTGTCGCATGAGCTGGTGGGAAAAGATGGGAGGGTCTGTATTATAATGAGCAGAAATAGCAGAGGCATGTATTTTAATGGAAGAGAAAGAGAGACCCTTATGTAAGAGACCTGTCAAGTAAAGTAAAATTAAAGTAATGTTGGGAAGAAGAGGATCAGAATCCTGAGCCTGCATCCAGGAACAAAATCTTTTCCATTTTCCTGCATAAGATTTTCTAGTGCTAGGACGTCTGACTTCCAAAATGACATCCATAACCTGCTTGGGCAGTAAAGAAGAAATCAAAGGCCCTGGATTAACCAGGCCGCCAGGCAGAGAGTTCTGACACGAGAGTGTAGAACCTGACCCTGATGTTGAGACAGAAGGTTCGGAGACTGAGGTAAAACCCAAGGGGGCTCCAGGCATAGGTTTTTAAGAGTTGGATACCAAAACTGCCGAGGCCAATTTGGAGCCAGCAAGATGATCATCTTGGGCTTGTCCTGTTTTATCTTCAATAAAACCCGTGGAAGAAGAGGGAGAGGTGGAAAGGCATATCCAGAGGGGTTCCTCCAACTGAATGACAGGGCGTCCACTCTCAGAGCTTCTGTGTGGAAAATCCTGGTACAAAAAGTCTGTAGCTGATGATTGAGATGGGATGCAAAGAGGTCTATGTGAGGACATCCCCAGACTGCTGTTATCATCTTGAATATTTTGGTGTCCAGCATCCACTCGTGTGGATCCGAAAGATGTCTGCTCAGACTGCCTGCCAGGAAGTTTTGTTTCCCTGGTAGAAACTGAGCTTGAAGATCCAGATTGCAAGATAGAGCTGTATCCCATAGTTCCATGGCTAGTCTGCAAAGGGGGTAGGAATGAGATCCCCCTTGCTTGTTTATGTACCACATAACTGTGGTGTTGTCTGTCCGTATTAACAGTTGTCCTGGTTGTAAAAGATTCCTGAAGGCCAATAGAGCTTTCTGAACGGCTAACATTTCCTTTAAATTGATATGCAGGTGCTTCTGATCCTTTGTCCAAAGGCCCTGCAAACAATTGCCCTGAAAAAGGGCTCCCCAAGCATAATCAGAGGCGTCCGTGGTTAGAATCTGAGAGGCAGGAGGCAGACGGAAGGGCTTCCCTTTGTTTAGAGTACATGCCCTGGACCACCAAAGAAATTCCTTTTGAAAGCAAGGAAGAATGGGGATCAGTATGTCTAAACTGTGGCAATGCTGAGACCATACACTTTTTAGGTACCACTGTATTTTCCTCATGTGTAGTCTTGCATATGGTATGAGAAGGATGCAGGAGGCCATGTAACCCAAAGCGTGCAGGAATTTCCTTGCAGATAGAGGAGTTAAAGTTGCCCAAGTTCTGAAAGTTGAAGCCATCTGTAACTGTTTTTCGGATGTCAGAAATGCCATCTGGGTAGTGGTGTTTAGAAGTGAGCCCAGAAAAGTTATCTGTTGCGATGGTGTCAAATTTGACTTTATGTTTACAGAGAATCCCAGGAACTTGAGGAGGTTCTGTACAAATTCTAGATGCCGGAGTAAGACATACTTGCTGTCTGCCTGAATTAGACAATCGTCCAGATAAGGGTAAATTTGAATTCCCTTGAGTCTGCAGTAAGCCACTACTGGAGCCAGGCATTTGGTGAAGACCCTGGGCGCAGTAGATAATCCAAAGGGCAGTGCAGAGAATTGAAAGTGCCTCGATCCGGCTTTGAACCGGAGGTATTTTCTGCGATCCTGCCTGATGGGAATGTGTAAATATGCCTCCTTTAAATCCAAAGTTACCATCCATGCATTTTTGGCCAGCACTGGAAGCAGCTGCTGTAGAGTAAGCATCTTGAATTTTGGAATCTCTAGAAAGGTGTTCAAGACAGACAGATCCAGAATGGGTCTCCATGAGTTTTGCTTCCTTGGGACTAGAAAAAGCCCTGAATAAAACCCTTTTCCCATCCCTGAAAGAGGAACCAGTTCTATGGCATTCATAGCCAAAAGAGCTTCCACCTGGTTTAAGGCCTCCGTCCATTGATGTTTTGGAAGGTCTGGCCATCCGCTTGGCCTTGGCAAGCTATGAAAATGGAATTTGTAACCTCTTAAAACCACATCCAAAACCCATTTGTCTTGGGTTATTTGAGTCCAATTTTGATAAAAAAGAGAGAGTTTTCCTCCGAGAGAGGCTTCCAGGGAAGAAGTTCCTGTAGCCCCACAGAGGGAGTCATTGAGTTTGTTTCCTTTGAGAAAGTGACCTGTCCTCTCCTCCCCTAGGGGTGGAAGCAGTCCACTGTCTTGGTCTATAAGCAGCTTGTGATTGAGGCCTCCCTCTGGAACGTCTGTATCTACCCCTCTGAGGCCTGTCTGAAGTGGGAAAGGACCAATTTTTTGAAGGCCAATTCCTGCTAAATCTAGGAGGCTGTACTTGAAAGAAATCTTTAACTGTTTGCATTGATTTCGCCTTATCCTCCATCTTTTTAATCACCTCTTCAGCTTTCGATCCAAACAAAACATCAGGTTGAACAGGAGCATCCAATAATTTTGCCTTTACCTGTTCAGGTAAATTTTGTTCCTTTAGCCATGCATGCCTCCTAATGACTGTGCCAGAGGCCGCAGCCCTACAAGAAGCCTTCAAGGCATCAAATCCACAATGTAAACCATGCTTCCCAACCTGTTCAGGGCATGCAATAAATCATGTAATTCCTTATCCTCTGCACAGGCAGAAATGGAAGTAAACTTTTGTTTTAAGACAGACAATAGAAATTGCTGGTATTTAAACATATGAAACTGACAGTTTAAAGCCCTAATGGACAAAGTAGCAGAAGTGTACACCTTTTTGCCCCATCTTTCTAAGGATCGAGAATCCTTTTCAGTAGGAGAAGGATTTTTGGCAGAAGCGGCCTTAGCTCCCTTAGGACCCTGAGAAATGGTTTCAGGGTCAGCAGAAAGGTTCTTGTATAAAAACCAATGGGAATCAGGAAAGTACAGTTTTGTACCTACCATAAATGTAGATGTTCGAAGATCCACATTGCTGCAGTCCTTACACTAGGGTAGTCCGCTGTCCTCGGTCGGCCCGAATATCAAAGTATAAGGCTGACGTCGGTCAAGGCGCATTTGACTGACATCAGGACGTCAGGGTACAAATGCGCATGACCGACGTCATATCCTCAGTCTTTTCTTGCCCCAGATGTCAGAAGACCCTAAAAATAAAGGTCAAAACCAAAAGACAGCAAACAACCAACCAACCACCCTTGCACTAAATATATGTACAATATATACAATATACACAATAAGTACAACCCAACCCACACAACCACCTCTAACTGCAGAGGGGAAGGAGGGCGGGTAAATTGGACTACAGCAATGTGGATCTTCGAACATCTACATTTATGGTAGGTACAAAACTGTACTATGTTCTTCATCTCACATTGCTGCAGTCCTTACACTTGGGTAGAATCCCAAAGCAGAGGTAAGGGAGGATGGCTAAACTACAAGGAAGCAGGAGCTGCCAAAATGCCCTGCAAAACAGCAGTGGCAAAACCAGCCCTGGATTTAGAGTAAAGTGGCAGGTGATAATGCCTAGAGAAAGTATGCACTGAACTCCAAGTAGCTGCCTCCAAAATATCCTTGGTTGCCACTCCCTCAAAAAGCTGTCAAGTGGCAGTAGCCCTAGTGGAATGAGGCCTAATCCCAGCTGGAATCTCCTTGCCATGATGGGAATAACAGAAAGCAATGCAAAACCCAATCCACTTAGAAATAGTTTGTTTTGACACAGGCTTGCCCTGAGAACTCAAAGCAAAAGAAACAAACAACTGCTGAGACTGCCTGAACCCTTTAGTTCTGTCCAAATAATAACGCAACTGCCTGTGTACATCTAAAGTGTGCAAAATCTTTTCCCCTTTATTTTGGGGATTTGCATAAAAAGTAGGCAAATGAATAGTTTGGTTTAAAGCCACACTAGAAACCACCTTAGGCATAAAGGAAGGATTAGTACGTAATGATACCCTATCCTTATGGAAAATCAAGAAAGGCTCAACCGCCATAAGGGCCTGTAATTCAGAAACCCTTCTTGCAGAGGTAATGGCCAACAAAAAAGCAGTCTTCCATGATAAATATTTCAACTCAGACGTAGCTGCAGGCTCAAAAGGTTGTAGAGTGAGTTTCTCTAACACAAAATTGAGATCCCAAGCCGGAGCAGGAGCTTTGTGGGGTCTTATATTCTTTGCCCCTCTAAGAAATTGCTTGAACAAAGGATGAGAAAACAATGGTGGGTCACAATCATAGTGAGCGAAATTGCTGCAGCATGAACCTTAATAGAAGAGAAAGACAAACCTTTGTCCAGTAACTCAGTAAGATATTGAAGAGCCACACTCAAATTAGGCTCAGAAACATCAAATTCTTTGCTGCACTCCAAAATAAAAATCTCTTCCATTTATCTGCGTACACTTTCCTTGTACTAGGCCTTCTAGCTTCCAAAATCACATTCAAAACTTGTTGTGGAAGTTGAGACCCTCTATGGTTCAAAACAGAATATGCCAGGCTGTTAGGTGAAGAGAGTGAAGTTTGACATTCAGCAAATGGCTGTCCTCCTGTGACAGCAGGTGTGGAATCGAAGGCAAAGGCCATGGAGGCTTCCGAACCAGACTTCTCAGTAATGGGTACCAGTGCTGTCGAGGCCAATCTGGAGCTATTAAAATCATCCTTGGCTTGTCCTGTCTGACCTTTAGAAGTACCTTTGGGAGGAGAGGCAGAGGTGGAAAGGCATACACATGAAGATTGCTCCAATTGAAAGAAAGAGCATCCACTTTCCAAGCTGTGGGATGAAACCTTTTTGTGCAAAACTTTGGCAGCTGATGGTTTAGTGGAGAAGCGAACAGATCTATGTCTGGAGTTCCCATGACACTGTCAATTTCTGAAATACATGAGGATCCAATTTCCACTCGTGGGGATCCATAATTGCCTGCTCAACACATCTGCTAAGGAGTTCTGTGCTCCTGGCAGAAACCTTGCCTGAAGATTGAGCCGTAAACTGAGAGCAGTCTCCCACAAAACCATTGCTTGCCTGCATAGAGGATAAGAATGCGTTCCCCCTTGCTTGTTGATGTACCACATGACAGTTGTGTTGTCTGTTAGAATCAACACCTGCCCTGGAAGAAGTAAATCCTTGAAAGCAATTAATGCAAATTGGACTGCTAACATCTCCTTCAGGTTGATATGTAGATGTTGTAGTCTGGCAGGCCACTTGTCTTGTATCCATTTTCCATTTAGATGAGCTCCCCAAGCTTTGTCTGAGGCATCTGTCGTTAAAATCTGACGCCTCTGGCCGGGTCACAGAGAGTCCCTTGTTTAGGTGACATTCCTGAGCCCACCACAAAAATTCCTTTTGAATGCAAGGTATTATTTGAATGACAGTGTCTAGATCCTGGCAGTGCTGTGTCCATACATTTTTGAGATACCATTGTAGCTTCCTCATATGCAGTTTGGCATTGGGAAGCACCAGAATACAAGATGCCATGAACCCTAAGGCTTGAAGGACTGTCCTTGCAGTCAGCCCGGACTGATGAGATAGTTGATGGAAGTAAAGGGATAGACTCTTTTGTTTGTCCGGGGTTAAAAAGGCCATCTGGGATGCTGTATTCAGTCTCACACCCAGAAAGCACATGTCCTGAGAGGGTACTAGACTGGACTTTATTTCGTTCACAGAATACCCCAGGCATCTTAGCACTATCATCACATATTCCAAATGATGAAGAAGCTCTTCCCTTCCTTGAGCCAGAATCAGGCAGTCGTCCAAATAAGGATAGACCTGTATTCCTTTTAGCCTGAAGAAGGCTATCACTGGAGCCAGAACTTTCGTGAACACTCTGGGCGCAGTAGATAAGCCAAAGGGCAATGCAGAGAACTGATAGTGAGAAGTCCCAGCTCGAAAACGCAGATACTTCCTGCAACTTAGTCTGATAGGAACATGAAGGTAAGCCTCCTTGAGATCCAAAGTTACCATCCAATGATCCTTGCCCAGCAGAGGTAAAAGCTGCTGTAACGTCAACATTTTGAACTTGGGAATGTCCAGATAAGTGTTGAGGGTAGATAAATCCAAAATTGGTCTCCACGTGTTCCCCTTCTTTGGTACTAGGAACAGGCGAGAATAAAATCCTAGGCCCACTTCTGGCATAGGGACCGGCTGTATGGCCCCTATTTGGAGTAACAGAGAAACTTGCTTGTGAGCCTCTATTCTTTGTTGAGGAGGAACGTCTGGCATGCCTTTGAAAGGAGGCAAGGTATGGAAATAAAACCTGTAACCGTGGTGTATGATATCCAATACCCATCTGTCTTGGGTAATTAAACCCCAATTTTCTTTGAAAAGTGCCAACCTTCCTCCCAAGGGTGCTGCCAGACGAGAAGGCTCTGGCAGCTGAAAAGGTAGGTCATTGGGTCTGTTTACGAAAGGACTGACCCCTGCCCTCACCAAGACTGTGCAGGAGAACTCCCTGTTCTAGGCCTGAAAGAGCCCTGAGCTCTACCCCTACCACGTCTAGATCTACCCCTAGACTGGGAATCATAAGAAGGATACGCCCACCCCTTAGTAGGCCAATTTCTACTAAACTTTGGAGGCTGGACCTGCAAAAATCTTTAACAGTCTGCATAGACTTAGCCTTGTCTTCCATTTTCTTTAAAACTGCCTCAACAGGAGAACCAAACAACACGTCAGATTGCAAAGGAGCATCTAAAATCCTTGTTTTAACATGGTCAGACAAATTCTGATCCCTCAGCCAGGCGTGCCTGCGAAGAACTGACCCAGTGGCAGACACCCTAGACGAGGCCTGTACAGCATCAAAACCACATTGCAAAGAATGCTTACCCACCTGTTCAGAAACATGTACTAAATCTTGCAACTCTTTACAATCAATACCTTCTGCCAGAGCATCAACCTTAGCCTTCAATTGTGAAAGGAGATAGTTTTGGTATTTCAACATGTGAAACTGGCAATTCAAAGCCCTCATAGCAAGAGTGGAAGAAGTATAAACTTTCTTTCCCCATCTATCCAAGGCCCTGGCTTCTTTGTCTGCAGGAACCGGATTCTTTACAACAGAAGCCTTAACACCCTTAGGCCCCTGGCTAACAGTTTCTGGGTCTGCCCTAGGACTCTTAAAAAGAAACTTATGAGCTTCAGGCACCCTGTAATACCTATCTGGTTTAACAGGAGCAGGAGGCAAAGAATCAGGATTAAGAGAAGCTTCTGTAAAACATCTTCCACTACATCCAAAACAGGAGGTATAGCCAAAGGCCTATGCTGGGGTAAAAACAAAAATTCCCTAAGCCTTTTCCTGGAATCAGAGAAGTCCTGACCTTCCCACTTAAAATGCTCCCTCATGGAATGAAGAGTTTCTGTAAAAGAAAAATCCTCAGGAGGAGAAGCAGAAGGAGTAGAATCATCCACATCAGAATCAGAATAAGGAGAGTACTCCTGCAAGTCTTCAGCCGAAGACTCTGAAACATCTGAAGCCTGCTCAAAACTCCCTAGCTCAGGCTCCACCCTAGGTCTCTTATCAGGAGGGGGCATAGAACCCCTAATTAAAGTAATCAAATCTTCTGCCATTTTAAGCATATGCTTCTTGGGCACAGTTCCAGAAGAACTAGGGGTGACACCAACTGAAACTGAACCTGGCCTGCCCCTGGGAGAAGCCTTTGAAACAGAAGGAGAGGGCCTAGCCACCCTAGGAAGGGAGGGGAGTATAGTAACCTGAGAAGCCCCCTCAGCCTGACCTGCCTCCTGAGAGGCCACATCTTGCAATAATAAAGTCTCACCCTGGGAACACAAAGAAACCTCGGGTGGAGCCACCGGCTCCACCGACACCTCTAAAGAACCGGCGTGCAGTACAGACGGTTCTTCTAGCCTAGGCTTAACTGCTTTGTCCTTGCGCTTCTTCGAAGAAGCGGGCGTCGGAGCATCCGACGGCATTTTATAATTGCACCGCTTCCCACAGACTAACCTGGCACAATCCAACCTTCTCTTTATAGTGCGTTTATTGAATCTAGCACAAGAGCGACAGCCAACAACGTTGTGCTCAGGCCCTAAGCAAGGAATACACAAAGTATGATAATCTCTATGCGGTATCTGTTTCCCACAAGAAATGCAATTATTGACTTTTTCTGACATCCGTAAATCACTGAGGCAAGAAAAACTAAAATATTCCCCAACGGGTACTTAGCCAACTTTGAACTCGGTCTGAAACTTCGAAATCGAAAAATCTCAGAACGCCAACCGGCACTTGCAATGCTGCTTCTGCATCGGACCATGCGGCAAAAAAGACTGAGGATATGACGTCGGTCATGCGCATTTGTACCCTGACGTCCTGATGTCAGTCAAATGCGCCTTGATCGACGTCAGCCTTATACTTTGATATTCGGGCCGACCGAGGACAGCGGACTACCCTAGTGTAAGGACTGCAGCAATGTGAGATGAAGAACATCCCTGTAATATCTATCAGGCTTCACAGGAGGAGGAGGAAAAGAGTCAGGGATTAAGTTAGCCTCCGAAAAGGCATCATCCACAATATCCAAAACAGGAGGAATAGCCAGGGGTCTATGTTGGGGAAGAAGAAGAAATTCCCTCAGCCTTTTCTTGGATTCCAAATACTCCTGTCCTTCCCAGTGGAAATGTTCCCTCATTTCATGCAAAGTTTCCCCAAAGGAGAAATCCTCAGGGGGAGAAGCTGAAGGAATGGATTCTTCAGCATCAGAATCCTCATAAGGAGGAAAAGAATAATCCTGATCAGAAGAAGAAACTGAGGAAACAGAAGCCTGATCAGAGGAATCATAAGAAACATCCTGTCTTGGCCTTTTGTCTGGAGGGGGATGAGAACCCCTAATCATATTAAGTAAATCCTCCGCCATCTTGAGTAACTGTTTCTGTGACTTGGGAGCCGGTTCAGAAGAAACCTGTGTAGAAGTCCTTGATTTTGAAGGAGTCTTTGCCTTTGTCTTTGCCTTTATTAGTAGCTGAGTAGGCCTGAAAACCCCTTCGGAAGCCGGTACCTGCACAGCGGCTCCAGACCCATCCGAAGGAGCATTGTCCGAAGGTCCTGCAACAGAAATATTTAAAGGCCTGGTTGGCTCCTCATGAGAGTCCATTTCGGCCGTCGGTTCTGAAATGGCCGACGACAGGGGCTGCAAAAGAGCCCCATTGACGACAGCCGAACCTGAAGCTGGCTCCGCTTGTGCGCTATCATCAGATTTGGACCTCGGAGGCCTGTCTTTATCCTTGCGACGTTTATGAACTCCGGTAGCCGGGACCGTATCAGACGACATTTTGTAGTTAAAGCGCCTACTGAAGTAATGAAAAGCAAAATCGTACCTTCGCTTAATTGTACGTTGATTGAATCTAGCACAAAACCGACAACTAGCTACGTCGTGGTCAGGGCCCAAGCAAGGAATACAGTAAGAATGAAAATCCTTATGAGGTATTTGCTTCCCACATGAAATACAATTAACTTTTTCTGACATCGGAGTGGAGCAAGAAAAAAGTTTCCCCAACGGGGTACTTAGCTTTGAGTGGAGAAGAAAGTCTTCGGGCCGAAGTATATCAGTAAAATTTCGTCAGGAGTCCGCCGACCGGCAAATGCGAACTGCTATCACCGCACGGCAAGAAAGACTGGAGAAGATGGCATCGGCTGTCAGCTTTGTACTCCGGGCGCTCTGACGTCAGGGAGCATGGCTGAACAGCCGACGCCGGACCCAGACTTTGGGATTCTGGCCGACCTGGGGCTGCCTGCCGGCAGAGAACCCTACAGTCATGACTGCAACAGTGAAACACGATGAACATCACGAAATGCACAGTTTGCAATGTTTTACATTTCTATGAAATCCACTCCAGGTTACAGATTCACATCTGTTCTGTGCAGAAACAATTCTGTTTTATGCAAAAGCTCGAGAGCTGCCTTCTGCCCTTACAGAATGACAATATATTTGTCCCTCTAGAACAATGTCTTATCTATCACAATATACAACACAATTATCAGCTAGATGAATAAAATTTAGACATTTGCAGACCTTACCTTTCCTACATAAAGAGACAGATGACTGCTGTGACTCTCTCGAAGGCACTTCCATCCAAAAAGTACCAATTTTACCTACAGCTCTGCAGGGGAATGCAACATATTTCTCTCTTTTGGTTGCCTACGTATGAAACAATAATGACAAATGAATGGACTAATGGTCTTTTCTGTAACTACTACAGGCATAAAGTATGGATTTGCTCACAGACACATGGTCTAGTGAAAAAATACATATGATTTATCAAATAGTGGGACCTGCAACTCATAAATCTGGCTTGCCAAAATCAATGCTACCAAAAAAAGAAGTTATGTACTCACCATAATGTTCCATCTGCATTCTCCATTTTCATTCTTCCTCAACTAGTGGGTTCAGATCCAACCCTCGGATCCAACTCTGCTAATATTTTCAGTTCATGGCCACTAAAACTCTCAAGCTCCTCCCTTACCCATAATGCTCCATCCCCTAACATACTTCAAGATCTCATTTGCTGGCTTATAGTATAAAAGGAAACATTAGCAACATGTTAGAAATCCATATCTGAAGCTCAACATAAGGAACAGTGGTTCCTTACAAGGACTCGTTCTTCCAGAAAACATTAGTTCAAAGGTACGGGGTTGGTGGGAGGCAAGTTGAGGAAGAGCGAAAATGGACAACACACATGGAACATTATGGTGAGTACATAACTTCTTTATCAATTGCCAATTTGCATTCATTCCTCAGCATTGGGAGAGAGTCTCCAGCTACCTGAAATCCCGGGAGGACTCTAACAAAGGATATTCCTGAGCACAGTTGAGTGAAAAGCTGCTCTTCCCCTTGAGACCAGATCCAATTTGTAAAGAGAAATAAAGTTATGAGAATTAGCCCAAGTAGCACAACACATGTATCATCCATGAAAGCTCTGGGCAAAAATACTAAAGATGTTGCCATGGACCTGGTCAAATTGGTTCTCAATGGTTTTGAGAGAGAAAGGCCTAATTTATTTTAGACAAAAGATATACAATTGGTAAACCATCTGGCTAAGGTTACCTATGTGACTGGCTTGCCCAATTTGGAATCCGCAAAGGAAACAGTTGATCTGTTTCTAAAATTGTTTGTTTTGTGCAATTAAAAATGCAATTATCTGTGAAGCCTAGTAAGTATAACATATATTCACCCTTGTTTGTAAAATTTGGAATGAAAACTGGCAAATTAATCGATTGGTTGAGGTTTGTTTCTGACACCACCTTAGGAAGGCAGGTAGTACTGGTTTGTAAAGCCACCCTATCCTTATGAAATATTAGTAAGGTGGTTTAGAAGACTGTGCTTGAAGTTCTGACCGTCCTCTAGCAAAAGTGATGGCTAGCAAAAATATAGTTTTCCAGGTCAAAGTTTTAACTCTGAATGAATTAAAGATTGTAATACCAAATTTAAATCCCATGGTGGAGATGGATCTTTATAAGTGGGTCTCAAAGAAGGGTACCTCTCAAAAAGGCTTTACAAAGTTTACATGAAGCCAAGGAGGAGTTTTCATTCCCAACATGAAAACTAGAAATGGCAGCTAGTTATACCCCAACAGTCAAGGAGATGCCTTCTTCATTGAAAATTACTGCTAAAAATTCAAGGACACTATGCACTGGTGCTGTAAAGTCAGTATGTTTCTGCTGCGCTCAAAAAACAAATTTCTTCCATTTACTTTTGTAAAGTTTCCTTGTGGAAGCTTTGTGGGAAGACAAAAGTATATGACAAAAGGGAAGACAGTGTATGTTGTCTGGCTATCAATGAAGTGGAGAAACCATCCAATCAGTTTCAGGTTTGAGATATCTGGATGAATCATGCCTGGTGGGTGAGAAAGGTCTAGAACTGGACCCAGACTCTAAGGAGGGTAATTTAGATTAGGCCAAAGGAAGGGGAACCAAATTGGTCAAGGCCAGTAAGGGGCAATGAGGATGACTTTTCTCTAACTTGGATGCTTTCTGCAGAAATTTGGGGATTAAGGGAATTGGAGATAAGCACATAGGAGACCAGGGGTCAACTGTGTAGGAGAGGGTCTCTTGGTGACTCAAGAACCTGCTGCACTTGCTGTTTAGGGGAATAGGTCACAGCATGTAACCTTACACCTTCTTTTCATACAGTCAAACCTGCTACTTAAGGAAACTACTAAATCTATTGTATCTACCTTCCTGAATGATGTTTTTTGAAGTATACTGCGTGCATTTGCTTTTTTACTAACTGTATTCAATGTAATGTTATTCCAAATGTATATATTTTATTACTATCTTTTACACTATGTAACTTAGATTGTATTTGCTTTGCTTTTGGAGCTTTTCTCCCCGGGCCTCCACTGAAAATGGGTACGTTCTGGCCCAGTGGACTTCCCCGGTAATCAAACTGGAAATAAATAAATAAATAAATGGCTGGCCCCATTGACGAAAAATCATTTCCACCACTTTCTTGTTGAGAGACCACTCGTGAGGTAGTAGAATGGACCTGCTTAACTTGTCTGCTATCACAATGGATTTCCCCGGAATGTGCTTTGCTACCAGAAATCGGATGGATGAGATTGCCCATTGAAAAACTCGGAGAGCTTCTTGACACAAGGGGTAAGATCTGGTTCCTCCTTGCTTGGTGATGTACCAAACCATGGACATATTGTCTGAACTGCAAATGTCCTGAAAGGGAGAGGGTTTTGGAAGACCTGCAACCCTAACAGCACTGCTCTCATTTCCAGGACACCGATATGCAAATTGGCCTCTTCTGGGAACCATGTGCTTTGGATTGTTTTTTCCAAGAAGTACCCCCCCACACCCGATCTATGAAGCATTTATGATCATTATGATCTTGAGTTGAGGAAAAGTGAAGGTATGGCCATGTAGAACCTGATCTCAGTGGATCTACCACCAAAGGCATTTTTTGCACGTTTGGGTAATTCTTATCTGAGTGGACATGTGCAAAGGAAGAATGGACCAGTGAGTTGCTAACAAACAATTAAGAATCCACATATGAAATCTTGCTAATGGAACTAAAACTAGAACTGCAGAAATTGATCTCAAGGCTTTGAGGATCAACCAGGCTAAGATTGTGGAGTGGTGAATTATTTTCCTGACCTGGAATCTGATGCTCTGTATTTTTGACAGAGGAAGAGAAGCTGTCATGGATACTGTGTTGAAAAGAGCCCCTATGAACTCCAATGTCTGAAATGGTTCTGAGACTTCTTGTAATTTATGGTGATCACCAGATGAGAGCAAGTCTTGACTACCTGGTCTCGAGCTCTTATCTGTAGATGCCTGGTCAGGGCGGTAAAAAAAAACAGTCCAGGGATGGAAACATTAAGAATCCCTGTAACCTCAAGTGAGCTACTACTCTTGCCATGCATTTGGTAAACACCCTGGGGGCTATGGTGAGGCCAAAGGGTAGTGCTCTGAACTGGTCATGACTGGCTTCTCAGGAAGAAGCGTAAAAACATTCCAGACGTTCTGTTAATTTTTATGTCATAGTACACATCCTATCGAGCATGTCAAGTTGTCCTTGCACAAAAAGGGCAGAACAGACTGAACACTGACCATCTGGAACCTGGTGTGCTGAACTGATTTGTTCAGAATGCTAAGATCCAAAATTGGTCTCCAGGCCCATTTTCTTGGTCACTAAAAAGAATCCTGAGTAAGTTCTGGATAGTATCTGGTCTGATGGGACCTCTTAGAGGACTTTTTAATAGCAGCTTTTGTATTTTTAGAGCTACTGCTTTCCTCTGACTAGGTGGAACATCAGGAATTTTGTATAGAGGTGGTAAGGGAAAAGGGAATTATATAACCTCTGGAAATAATCCTCCGCACCCATGTATCTTTTGTAATGTCTAGCCAGGTTCTCTGGTACAGGGATAAATAACCCCCAAATGCCTCCAGAGGTGGACAATCGGGCCTCCTTTCAGAAGTGCTGGTAGGATCTATCAGAGAAGGAATCTCTGGACCTCATCTGCCACATGGGCAGAAATTTCCATTCAAGTTTCTCCCTCTGCCCTGGGGGAACCATCTCCAAGGGGATCTTGGAAAGGACCCTGGGACTTTTTGAAGCACATTTTCTGATCACCTTGTTGATTCCTGGAAAATGTCCTTTGAGGGGTCAAAAAACATGTTCCCTCTGCAGAGAGGGACTTTTTCTTGCTCACTTTTGGTGCGTGTCCCTTAGTTTAGGGCAAAACACAGCTTCTATCAAAAGAGACAGTTACCCAGGACGTAGACAGGCCAGACCCAAAAGCCTCCAGGAATACCAATTCCTCTTTGAAAGGGTTATCGGTAGACCAACCACCCCTTGGTTTAAGGATTTCTAGGATGTCTCCAAATGAGACATCTTTGGGTAGAGATCTTGGGGACCATTCCCAGTCATCGAAATTGGTATCTTCATTGACCGATTCCTGAGGAGAGTCCAAATGCCTCCTCTTGCACTTCATCTTCCTAGGGACTTCTTTGGTGGGGTGTTCTGGAGAAGTATCAGAAGAAACAGTAATACCCTGCTGGGTAGCCAGGAGGCTTTGGGCTGGCTGGCCCTGTGGAGTGGAATGATGGGGCTCAAGGCACACAGACATAAGGGATCCAAAGAGGATATCCAATCAGAGAATATGCTCTTCACCACCTCAAAGGCAGAATTCCCCAGGGAGAAGGAAGTTGACAGATCAGAGAAGCCAAACTTCCAAAACACTCTCTCTCCCCTGCCACGGAGATAATCCATGTAAGGCAGAGGTCAGAGCGGAGTTATCCAATGCCAAAGCTGCGAGGGGCAGAGATGGCTCAGACAGCTTTGGAGTTGACTTTAACATCGCCAATCCAACAAGAATGCTTCAGGTCAGAGAGTCATACGGGTCAGAAGTACTCTGAGCAGATGCCCACTGAGAAATCCTCAGAGCCGAAGATACTATGATCTTTGGATCTGAACCAGATGGTGTTGGGAGACTCATATCCAAGGGCTCTGAAATGAGAAGTCTGATCGGAAAAGGGGCAGAGACTGGAAATGTAGTACTAGTAAGGGCTTCCTGACCCAAGGGGACAGCAGCTGGAAGAGCACACATCTGTGCTCGGAGAGAAGCTTTCTGATCATTCTAGTCTCCTCAGCCTTGGTTAGGCTTCTGCTGGAAGAACAATTTGATGCCACTGAGGGAGATCTGGACACCAGTGGGATTCCAAACAAAGGAGACTATACCCAAGAGGATATGGGATCTATGATGACTGAGTTAACGGGTCAGAGGTAAAAAATTTGGATCCAAAATTCCAGGACCAGAGGAAGTCGATTTACTTTCTGACATAGGCTTTGGGGAAGGAGCAGGCATCTGATCAAATTTCTTAACTTTTTTCTTTGGAGGTTCCATCACTGGACCAAGGAAGACACTGAGGATCCAGATAGACCCGAATGTTTGCCAGAAAGCTCTTTTGCTTATGTTTGGGGGGGGGGGGTTGACCCTAGATAGAGCTTCCAAGGAGGAGGAAAGTAGCAAACCTTTTAAAATCAGTTTATTCTTCCTGTCTGTGATGGCCCCCAGGATTAAAGAATTTACAGATTATACAATATGTTTGAAGGTGATCTTGGTCTAGTCAAGATATGCATAAGTTGTGAGTCAGAAAGTGGTAATTTGTGGCTGCATTTCTGACATTTTTAAATCCTGACAGATTTGCAGACATTAACAACAAAGAATACAACTTTTTTTTTTTTTGGTCAAAGAAAGAGAAAGAAAGATACCAACAATGGTATCAAGAATACACAGTGTGTCTATAAAAAGGGGAGAAGAAATGTTTACCTACAACGGTAATAAGGAATACACAAAAGTGTGGGAAAGGGAGGTAAAGCGGATTCTACAATAATAAAAGTTACATTATAAAAGGATATAAAGATATATGAAGGGTAAAATTACTTCTCTTTCGAAATAACCATACTAAGCTCAACAGCTCACAGTGACCACATCCGAATGCGAAAGCAGAAAATGAGATCTGAGATAAGTTAGGGGATGGAGCATTATGGGTAAGGGAAAAGCTTGAAAGTTTGTTAGTGGCCACGAGCTAAAATAACAGCCAGGTCGGATCCGAACCCAATGGTTGAGAAATGAATAAAAACTGACATCAGATACAAAGTTTTCTGAGAATCATTCTTAAGGTCAGCTATGAAAACAAGTTAAAAAAGTCAGAGTTAACATTTCTGTCAAGTACAGGTAGCTAGCCATGCAGAGGATTTGCATAAGTCAGCGAAGCAAAATCCTTCTCAATATCTCTGTAAACATATCAGGTGAGATATAACTAGGCCTATAGGTAGCAAACTGAAATGGTTGCAAAATTTAGCTTTAAAGTGGGAGTAAGCAACATCAGTATGCACAGGCTAGAGTAGTAAGTCCAAAATATGTGGACACAGCATAACCGGGGACTCTTAAATTATCTGCTTGAACCCAAGTTGTAAACTCCTTCCAGTTGGTTAGGTATGACTAAGTGATAGGCTTTCCTAGTCAAAATAATTACAAATATTTTAAAAAACAGTTCCATCTCGATTACTAAAATGAGATCTTCTAGAGTGTCCAAAGACAAGGGTCAGAAATTAAAGCAAAAACTGAGTAAAATGATGTTTTGCTCTGTTAAGGTAATAATAAATCTATCAATGGTAACCACTAGGTGGTAATGGACCATTTTGGATGAAAATGGATACCAAATCTCCATCACTGATCTACTGCTTAAAATCAGGTGAATCTATAGATAGCTCCATTGACAGAGGAATAAAGTCCTAAATATACCCCGGATGACCAGAGCTTGGTTAGCAGATAAGAGGCTGGTGAGCTAGTATAGGGGAAGTGGGAGTGAAACAGTTAATGTCAGCTCACCCCATCAACGGCCATGGGTGATGGCCATGATTTGGTCCACTTTGGGAGATGTCTGCAGCTTGCTTACCAGTGCAACACACATCAATAGGTAGAGCAGGTGTGAAAGCACACATGTATCCAACCAAAACTGTAAGCTTTCACTTTAGTTAATCCTGCATAATGACCACAGTTAGGAGGGGTCGGGGGGGCTTTAAAGCATAAAATCCACGAACCCAGCATGGATGAACACATTTTCCCTGTATTTGACTTTCACACCCAAGGAGAATGAATGGACAGATGGGATCTCACCTCCAGGAGGAAAGAATGGTGGAGTCTGGGAGAGGATTCATAGTAAAGACAAGGTTCAGACTCTAGCAACAATTGGGTATAATGATGTTTTAAGCAGACCTCAAAGTCAGTGTAATATTTCTGGAAAGAAAAAGATAGCCCAGATGATACTGGATTGAGAATACATTCCACTTTCTAAATGCTCTCCTGATATGACCTTTTACAAAATATGGGACACTGAACACTTGCCTGGGAATCAAACAGATCATTTGACAGTTACAGCCTTGAATGCGTCTGAGTCAATAACATATGTTTGCTAAGGCTGTCTGCCAAGATACAGTCCTGAAGTGACTTATTTATTGCTTGAACTGCCACACTGTCTTCCTGTGGATCACTGCTGCATTTTAACTGACAAAGTACAGATCCAATACGAATTGTCTGATAAGATATCACATTATTGTAATTATGTGTTCATACCTGGGATGCTCCTTTGCACTACAGAACACTGACTGACCTTCAAAGCTAAACAGACTACCCAACATTCCATGACATTTTGACTATTTTTTCAGTTTGACACCCACGGCGCTGTGTGGACCAGACTGAAACTGGCTTCACTAACACAGCCTTAAGTGTCTGCTGTGATGATCTAGTTCAACTACCAGCATACTGTTACAAAGGCTTATGCCAGGCTTTGGTAATCAAGTGAGATCTTAAAAAAATCTTGAGCCTAACTACAGAATTTGACTGAATAAATGAGTTCACTAGCGCCATCTGAACCCCAAGTGCCCATGAGTCATTTTTATACAGTTCCCTCAATATGGAGATGTATTTATGCAACACAAAGCAACTCAAAGCTCCATGGTGAAGTGTTTTAGGCTGAAATTAGAAATGCAGCAGCCTCTGCACGTTTCTCTTCAGTCAAGCAAATAATTTGCAGCTTAATAGGAAGAAATGTTCCCATGAAAGTACAGTTTTGTACGTACCATAAATGTAGATGTTAGAGTGTATACACTGCTACAGTCATTACACTTGGGTTATCCTGCCGTGAGGCGGTTCCCCAGTCAGCCTGTCTGTTTGATGCCCTTAACATAAAGGCCTTGCTGCTTGCAAAAGAAATCACTGGCCAACTGTAAGGAAAATATCTTTTAAGCCACACTTGGTTGGGTGAAATAAAGAACAAAGTAATCAGTTCCCTCAGCCAATTCTCACAAAATACAGGATCAGTCAGGGCTAGCTTTCCATTCTCAGGATACGTCTGAGATAAAGTCAAGCATGGCATAAGAAACATTCAAGATGCAGCTATCTTCTAGCTGTATTTACTACTTGATAGGCACTGAGCCACAACAACCTCCAACCTATATGAATGTCAGTTTAGTTTTACGTGGCCATTTTACTGCCACACTCAAGAAGGGCATCAAAGAATTCCACAATTTCATATTAAGTGGCTCCCGGTTAACTATCTCTGTGTGAGTGGCAGTTGAAAGACTGCATAGCTAGGGTGCCAGAAGTGTACATTTTTTGCCATACATAAACTACTTAGAATACTTTCCTGGTAGAAGAGAAATAAAAACAAAGCTTCCATGACACCATATGCCATTTCTTTCAATGACCTTGACTTTGCTTTATGTCACCTTCCCAACTAAGACCTACATTAAGATCCTCTGTGCAACTTATACTTGTGAGGAAGAGATAGAGACTGTGAATTTGGCTAAGAATTTTTCTTCAAGTTCTTAATAATCCCATTACATGCTGTTGATATTTAAGCATATGAAACTGACAGTTTAAGGCCCCAATTGCCAAGGTTGCAGACGTATAAACCTTCTTTCCCCATCTATCCAGTGCCCTGGAATCTCTATCAGAGGGGGTAGGATTCTTGGCTGTTGAGGTCTTTATACCTTTGGGACCCTGTGAGATAGTTTCAGGGTCAGCAGCAGGATTTTTGAATAAAAATTTGTGGGAGTCAGGAACCCTGTAATATCTGTATGGATTACTAGGAGCCAAAGGTAGGGAATCTGGAGCCATGCTTGATTCCGAAAATGCATAAACAATGTCTAATACAGGAGGTATGGCCAAAGGCCTATGCCGAGGAAGAAAAAAATCCCTAAGCCTCTTTTTGGATTCTGAGAAATCCTGACTCTCCCAATGAAAATGTTCCCTCAAAGTATGCAAGGTTTCTCCAAAAGAGTAGCTTTCAGGAGGGGATGCAGATGGGATGGATTCCTCTGCGTCTGAATCCTCATAGGGTGGTATAGAAAATTCTTGATCAGAAGAGGAATCAGAAGAAATAGAAACCTGATGTGAAGATTCATAATTGGTGTCTTGCCTAGGCCTCTTATCGAGGGGGGGGGGGGGGTTGGGAACCAAAGGTAATTAAGTCTTCAGCCATTTTGAGTCTGTCTTTTGGGCAGAGAGGCCTGAGCACGTGGCTCATGCGTCGATTTTTTTTAGCCTTAGAAGTTGCTTTTGTCTTGGTTTTTGAAGCTAGCGTCGGTTTTATATAGAAATGCTGAGGCCTGAAAACACCCCCCAGAAGCCGGTACCTGCTCAGCGGCTCTGGACCCATCCGAGGGAGAGACATCCACGGGTACAATACTCAGAATCTCACTGCATGCCAGACTCCACATGGTCTCAGTAGAGGCCTGCGACTCAAAAGTAGCGGGTATCAGGGGCTGAGAAAGCGCCTCACTGAGTACCGGCGAACCGGCGACTGGCTTAGGAGAAGCTTTGTCGGTTTTGGACCTAGACGGTCTGTCTCTGTCCTTTTCTTTGCGTTTTTTTGTGAACTCCGGCAGTCTGATTGCTATCCGACGACATTTCAGGGTAATTCAATCTGTTTCCAAATATTTTGAAGCAAAGATATACAGACGCTCAATAGTGGGCTGCTTAAATCTAGCACAAAACTGACAGCAAGGCATGTTATGATCTGGGCCTAGGCGAGGAATACAGTACAAATGAAAATCCTTATGAAGTATTTGCTTCCCACAAGTAATGCAATTATTAACTTTTACTGACATCGGTAAGGAGCAAGAAAAAACGGGGTACTTGGCTTTAATTGAAGACTTCGGTTCTGAAACTCAAATGCGAAAATTTCAGGAGTCGGCCGACCGACACTTGCGAACTGCTTCTGCTTCGGGCACTGCGCGGCAAGAAAAAGTGAAGAAAATGGCGTCGGCTGCATGTTTTATACCCCTGACGACCTGACGTCATGGAAGAGACAGCAACCGACGCAGGACCCAAGACTTTGATATTCAGGCCGACTGAGGGCAACCTGCCAGCAGATTACCCAAATGTAATGACTGCAACAGTTAAACACAAAGAATATCTTGCAAGTAAATAGTATGGCGTGGCGCACGTTCATTAAAGCTTCTAGTATGGTTTGTACCTGGACCTTTACATTCATGCAATTGGAATTATTTTAAATATGTGAATGAATGCTTATTGCTACGTCTTGCACAAAAGAAAAGTGATGCAGCTGAAAAGTCAGTGGAAAGACTCATGCTTAGTCATACTCACACAGTGATTTTTAATGATTTTAGGTTTGAACTTGTCTCGTCTGTTACTCTGCTAGTGAATGAATATGAAGCTACGAATATAGCCTATATTTTGAAATTAAAGCAAATTATGGGGTAAATGGGCTTGTCAGTAATGTTGATTGTTGTCACCTTTTGCAGATTGTATTTAATGTTTTAATGTAGTAAGTTTTAAAGTAATTTAATAAATAGAAAATTTATTTTAATTTTTTAATAGAATTTTAGGTTAAATACATGGTCATAACACATTTTAAACCTCATGGTAGCAGAGGTGGTGTGTGTTATTTTAAGTATGGTTATTGTGCAAGTTTTACTTTAACAAAGTGTTCTTAAGCTAATTAATTGTATGACATCATTAATTTGTACTAAGGGTATTTAAGGGCTGGGTTGTTCTTGTATTCTAGTATTACGGTTATGAAGAAGTCCCTACCAAGGGAAGAAAGTGCTTAACCAGAAATAAATTCAATCTTCTTGACTTGTGGCTGGTGTCCGAGTGCTGGTTTGAGTTCGTGCTGACATTTGTTTCAAAAACACTATTCATTCTAGGGGTGAATGCAGTGGTAACCAGATCTCGAGCAAATGTCTTCTTACACACACAAGTCTGTCTTGTTAGTGAATAATGGCATGGCAGTTCTACACTGCAGATTTAAATAGATGCACAATTGATTTTGTGGTAATTAAGAAAGGATGAATTTCAGAACCATTTTGGGGCAGGAACATATGCCTTTATCTCACGAAGTGTGACCTTGTACCAGTAAGGTATTACTTTGGAAAGGTTATATGACTTCTATTGCGAGTGTGAGACCCACAACTGTGGACCTCAAAACTTTTGAAAATGTACTATTTTTGAAGTAATTGCCGTCTATTCTTTAAAAACCTTTAAAGCAGGTTTGCAGGGAGAACGAAAGCTCCTCTTCACCCCCCCCTCGACATAGTAGTCTGGTACCCCCATACTCGCCATTCCCCTTCTGACATGTGCACTCCCACACTTCTGCTACTTCTGTATGAGAATGCCAAGATCTCTTTACCTCAGAGAAGGAAATAGACTCCAGTGTGCCAGAACCTCACACTTGACACATGTTTCTCCCTTTCTACTAGTACTTTTATTCTTCTGAGGATTGCAGTTATGGACATAAGAATTTCAGCAGGCACCAACGTTACACAATATGCCTTTAGGGGGGGCAGATGGTTGTTTCTACTTTTGTTTCAGCGTTTCACATTGATTTTTGTTTTTGTTCAGTGGCCCAAGTCTGAGATTCAATGAGTGACTAAATAACACGATCCACGTTATACTGACTGATACCTTCAGCAGCCTCACCAGGATAACTGTGTATGACAGTCCCCAGCTTTTACCAACAGATGCTGTGTTTCACAGCAACAGTAGCTTGTTATACCACTGATTATTATGACAGATTTTGGTTTCCTATAAAAATTAACAGAGTGCACATTTTTTTTTTTTTTTTTTTTTTACACATGATTTAACAGTTACTGATGTATGTTATTTTAATGAATATGTAAAAGTGTGGCAAATGGGACATCAGTGTGAACATGCTAGAAGTGTGGCAGGATAGAAAAAGTGTTTTACATGCCTATTGTCTACTACTTTAATGCTGTAAAGGGACTTTAATGGTGTTTCTGTGTGGAAATTGTGTATTTTCAGAGTTAGTTAAATTGGGGGAATATTTTCACAATCAACATTTGAATGCTGGCATCTCACAATTCCACAGGAGTGGATGGGGTTACACTACTATGCATGCAAAGTTCAAGTTAATTAGTGTCCATACTTCTGGCCAGCTGTACCTACTTTCATGGGCCTTTGTCCAGATTTCTGATGTCTCCAGGTTGAGCGGTATGCCCCCTATATAGCAAAACGGCCTAGGTACATGGGGGGGGGGGGGTTAGGAGATCAAAGCCTTCCCTGCTAGCATTCTCCCATATGGCTAGCCACCCGGCAGTGTGACTATTGGCTCTAGGTGATGGTCACTGCTATGTTACCCAAACCCTTGTACAACATGGGAAGGGGTGGTAAATGTCGATGCTAACTGATACTATGGTAAAAATGCAAAGTTTAGTAGCACCTTTTGAAAAATACCATTGCAATTTCCAACAGAACAAAGGAATGTGTGACAGCGTAGTTTCCCATACTCACAAGTTAACATTTTTTATACTTTTTTTTGTAAAGGTGAAGAATCCTTGCACTTCCATATATATAATTACCTCCAACGTTGCTGCATAGTTTACTCTCTAACAGAAAAAAATAACAGATAACCATTTAGCATAGAAAATCTCATAGTAAAGGGGAAAGGCCTTCATAAAATGTAATATCTAATTTGGTTGCCAGTCACTCATCACACATTTTAACAGTATTAGCACTGAACCTTTTTTCCAAGTGACACTAGAATGTAAAAGGAGACTGCTGGCTCTGCATTTATAAAAGCTTTTCAGAACCTATACTGCTACACTTATCTAATGTAACAGACGGTCTATATACTGTTCATAAACGAATGCAGCATATTTGTAGCAAATGCTTTCTTGTAACTTGACAGTATGTTTTCTTCTCGATAAAGGGAGAATCTGGACTTGCTAATTTTCTTTGCTTATGCCTGTTACCTCGCAGAAGTATTAAATACCTATGGCCTCCTTTTCAATTAATAACCTTTCTGTTTTTAATTTTGACTAAATCTCAGTGAAAGACCTATGATAAATTACTTCCTCCAATGGCAGAGAAACTGTTTTGCTATGTATGGCAGAGTAAACTGCATTCATACCTCTCAACTATACCAAATTCCTTGGTAAATGCTGGTTTTGAGGTGAAAATATTGGGGCGCCACGAATTCCCCAGTAGCCCCTTTAATTTCCAAATTTCCTGTTTTTTTTTTTTTTTTTAAAGTTATGGCTTGGCTCAGCAGCTGAATTCTGACATCATCACTTGCAGGGCACGATGATGTCAGAATTCAGCTGCCGAGCCATTCGTTACTGCTTAATTTTAACTTTATTGCTCCTCGGGTCAGGTAGTGAGCACCGGCTCCTCCAGGTAAGGGCAATCCGGGCTGTTTACAGTTTCATTACATTTTAGGTCTTATGTTGTTTACATTGACACAAGTGTACAGTAAGTGGCTGCATTGATTGATTTAAGTGGAGAGAGACGTGTGTGCACTTATACAGGAGACTGCCAGGCTGAACTTGCTGTATGTATGTTGCATTCTTCAACATTAACGTAGCATGGATTGATTTTCCTGCATTGATGTGTGTGTCTGTATACAATGCTTCAGTTGGGTATAACTGGTGATTACGGGTACCCAGACTCAAACCCTGTACCTTAAGTACAAGAAGCAAGACCCTAAAGTCTCAACTCATTGAACCACAGGTGATGGTATAGGTAAAGTCCATAGTTCTCAACTGTCCAAAGTTTCATAGAATACCTGGAATGTTTGGCTCATACCTTTGGTCTGTTCTTAAAAATAGAAGTTATGTCCTTAACATAACGTTCCATGTGGAGTGTTCATCTCGCCTTTGTTCTTACACCCGGGTTCGGAGCCGATACTCGCCTCCGTGTCGGCCGCTTGGCAAAGCTCTGCATCGAGAAGAAGCTCGAGACCAACCTATCTCCCACAATCCCCCTCTGCCTTTACCTCAGATCTAGTTTGCAAACAAACCAGAACTCAACGGAAGTGAACATAACACATACATGCAAGCATAGCTGAAACACAGCCGCCACAACCGAACAAAGCAGAAGCGGGAGAACCAAACCAGACACCTAAACTGGACGTTCTTCCTGAGGGTGGGAGGGTGGGAATGTAAGAACAAAGGCGAGATGAACACTCCACATGGAACGTTATGGTAAGGACATAACTTCTATATGTGAGAGTGTTCAATCTCGCCGTTTGTTCTTACACCTGGGTAGCGTCCCTAGCTCCGTGTTCCTGAGGAACTCACGGGAGAACGTTCCTGAGCACAGTGGAACCAAAGGTTGCCCTGTCCCTGGAAACCCTATCTACTTTGTAATGAGTAATGAAAGTATGTGGTTTAGACCAAGTGGCAGCCGCACAAATAGTGTCCAATGGTAGGCGGGCTGCATTAGCCAGGGATGTAGATATTGATCTTGTAGAATGCCCTTTGAGCTTGACAGGTAAACTCTGCTCAGAGGCAGTATAAACAAAAATAATACAATCGGAAAGCAATTTGGAAAGGGTTCGTTTCGTAACTGCCATGCCCTTTCTGCTGTCTGCAAAGGCTATAAAGAGCTGATCTGTTTTTCTGTGATCCTTTGTCCTATCCAAGTAAAACCTGAGTTGTCTATGAACATCTAACTTGTATAACATATATTCCAACTTATTGGAATGGTTCTTGAAAAATGTGGGGAGCTCAATGGACTGATTAATGTTATTGACGGAGCAAACTTTGGGAAGAAAGGATGGATTAGTGCGAAGAGATACTCTATCAGGGTGAAAGATCAAATATGGGTGTTTAACGGAAAGAGCTTGAAGTTCCGATACCCGCCTGGCTGATGTGATAGCTACCAGAAAAAGGGTTTACCATGACAAAAACTTCAAAGAACAGGAAGAGGCTGGTTCAAAAGGTGGTAGCATTAGCTGTGATAATAGAAGGTTCAAATTCCAAGGTGATGTAGGAATTCTAACTGGTGGCCGGATATGGAAAGATCCTTTTAGAAAGGCCTTACAAAGTCTATGAGCCATAATAGGCTCCCCATTTTCTCCCACATGAAAGTTTGAAATAGCAGCCAATTGAACTCTCAAAGTGGCAGGAGAAGCTCCTTGGTGGAATAGTTCGGATAAAAACTCCAAGACTCTGTTTAGTGGGGCTATTACGGGATCCAATTGTTGTGTAGTTGCCCAGTGTACAAAACGCTTCCATTTACTAGTGTAAATCTTTGTAGTGGAAGCCTTATGAGAAGCCACTAGAATATTTTGAACTGCAGGGGAAAGAAGATCAGACCTGGCTAAGAAGGAAGCGGAGCAGCCAAGCTGCTAGTCTTAGGGAGAGAAGACGGGTGGGGAGCCCCTGACGAGTGGGTCAGTAGATCCAGGATCCAGGGTTCCCGAATTTGGTGTGCTTGAAGAAAGGGAAACCAAATTTGACGAGGCCAGAATGGGGCAATGAGGATTATTGTCCTCTCCAGGTTGTTGGCTTTCTGTAGATATTTTGCAATCAGAGGAATAGGAGGAAAGGCGTACAGGAGGCCCGGGGGCCAATCGTGAACCAGAGCGTCCCTGTGGACTTCCCCTGGAGGGGGTAATAGGGCAAAATAGCTTCTGCATTTGGCGTTCATTGGAGACCCAAACAGATCGCAGCAAGGCTGGCCCCACTTGCGAAAAATTTTCTTCGCAATTGATAGTTTGAGGGACCACTCGTGAAGTAACAGGATGGCTCTGCTCAACCTGTCCGCTATGACGTTGGATAACCCCGGGATGTGCGCTATCAGAAAGCGACCCGTGGACTCTGCCCATTGCCAGATTCTCATGGCCTCTCTGCATAGTTGATAAGACTTGGTTCCCCCTTGTTTATGTACCAGACTACGGACATGTTGTCCAACTGAACTGCAATGGTCCCTAGAGGAAGAAGGGGAGAAAAGTGTTGCAACGCTAGAAACACTGCCCTCATCTCTAGAACATTGATGTGCAGATTGTACTCCAATTTGGTCCATTCGCCTTGGACTGTCTGTCCCTGAAAGATGGCCCCCCACCCTATCAGGGAAGCGTCCGTGGTCACCGTAGCTGTCGGCATGGGTAGCACAAATGGTCGTCCGCTGGAGAGATTGCAAGTCTGAAGCCACCAAGACAGGTGCGATTTGCAGATGTTTGTGATGTGAATTTCGTGTGTCAGGGGTAACTGTTGGAACGACCAATGTGCAAACAGTAGCCATTGAAGAACTCTCATGTGCAGTCTTCCCAAGGGTATCGCAATGAGAGAAGCTGCCATGAGACCCAAAACCTTCAGAACCAGTTTTGCTGGGGATTTTTTGGACAACAGGAGAAGACATATATGGTTTTGTAGGGAGGCTATTCTTTCTGGAGGAAGCCTTAGGATTAAGCAACGCGTATCCAATTCTGCTCCTATGAATGAGATATGCTGTGATGGCTGTAATACAGATTTTTCGAAATTTACGGAAATTCCGAGATGAACACAGAGTTGTAGTGTGTAATCCCTGGCCTGAATCAGTCGACGCTCGGTGGTGGCATAAAGGAGCCAGTCGTCCAGATACGGAAACACCTGGAATCCCAGGCGTCTTAAGTGAGACGCTACCACTGCCATACATTTGGTGAAAACCCTGAGGGCTGAGGTCAGACCAAAGGGCAGGGCTCGAAACTGAAAGTGACTGGCTCCCAGCCGGAAGCGCAAGTGATCCCTGGACGCCCTGGCCATTTTGATGTGGTAGTACGTCCTTCAGATCTATTGAGCACATCCAGTCGTCCTTCTGTAAGAATGGAAGGATCGATTGAAGTGTGACCATCCGGAACTTTTCTTTCTTGACGAAGGTATTGAGTTTGCTTAGGTCCAGAATTGGCCTCCAGTCCCCTGTCTTTTTTGGAACTAAAAAGAACCTTGAGTAAGTTCCGAATCCTCTTTGGTCCGCCGGGACTGGTTGGATGACTCTTTCTAGCAGCTTTGAAATTTCTATAGCTGCAGGGTCTCGCAGATGGGGTGGTACATCTGGGAGTCTTTTCTGCAGAATTGGGGGCAATAGGAAAGGAATTCTGTAACCTCTGGTATCAATGCTTTTTACCCAATTGTCTGATGTAAGACTTTGCCAGGCCTGAGGGTATAAAGCTAAGCGACCCCCGACTGCCTCCAGAGCAGGATAGTCGGGCCTCCTCTCAGGAGTGCTGGAAAGGTTTCCCAGGGAGTGTATCCCTGTCACCTTGGTTTTGCGGACCCCCTCTGCCGCCAGGGCGACGTCTTCCACCTCTGCCTCTAGAGGGGGCATCACCCTGTGTGCCTGGGAAAGAGCCTTGGGGTTTTCGAAACTACACTTTTCCACCACGTTGCCCTTTGGGGTACGGTCTGGATGGGGTGGAAAAACGGACTCCGACAGCAGACAGAGTCTTTCCCTCTTGCTCACACCGGGTAAGGGTCTCCTTTACTTTTGGGCCAAAGACAGTGGCACCATCAAATGGGGCGTTAGTAAAGGAAGACTTGAAGTCTTCCGCAAAGGAACATAAGCGCATCCAGGATGGTCTACGAAGAGCAATCGCTGAAGCCGCAGCCCTACTCGATCCTTCGGCTGCATATGAAATCAGCCTCATGGACGAGTTCACAATAGATGTAAGGGTATTGGGTTGTGCTGTAACTTTCTCCGAGACAGCAGCATCTGTAGTACCCTGGAGGGTATCTCCCAACTCTTTGATTAGATCCCTCTGTAACTGTGTGAAATGGGTCAAATAGTTCAGGGATCGCATGGAAAAAGCCGCTGAACTAAAAATGCGCTTCCCATACCTGTCCATAGTCCTAGAATCTCTGTTAGGCGGATGGACAGATGAGGAAGATTCAGTCATCTCCTTTTTAGTGGCCGCTGCCACCACCATAGCGTCCACTGGAACTCCCTTTGTGAGATAAGCCTCATCTTGTGGGGCAGTAATATATTTATTAGGCTTTCTAGGGACTGGCTCCACTGTGTCAGGTGTCTCCCACGCCCTTCAAGTGATCAGTTCCATCAACTCATCGAAGGGCGGAGTGACCCAGGAGGAGGAAGTGTGAGCACCGAATGCCTTCAGCAAGACTGACTCATCCTCAGAAGGGGGTAGGGCTTGCCAATCACCTCTCTGTTTTAGGATCTCCAGGATGTCAGAAAAGGAGACATCCTCTGAGGGTGATTTTGGGGACCCTTCTGACTCATCTAAGTCAGTGTCCGATGTCAAGGATTCTTGTGGAGAATCCAAGTGTCTCCTCTTACACAATCTTTTCCTCGGAACTTCCTCGGGGAGGGCACCCGATGAAGCCTCCGAGGAAGTGGGGGCACCCTCTGGGGGCGGCTGAGACTGGTGCTCGACGCTTTGATGTAGCCGTGGGTGCAGAGGAGGATAACGGACCCTTATGGGAAGGAGAAGCTGTTTCTGCTAAAGTGGTTGTCTGAGTCGACAACACCGTCCTCATGAGGTCGAAGGCCCCCAGGTCCCGAGCCGAGGAATCCCTCGGTTCCGAAGAAAGCGGAAGAATCCCCGAGATGGGAACCGAGGGCATCGACCCCGAGGACGAAGCCGAGTCGATCCGAGCCGAGGCTCCGAGAGGGAGAGTCGGAACCGAAACGTCGGTCCGACTCTCGGTCCCCAAACCAAGGATGGATCTTCGGCTCCACGATTCCGGTAATGGGTCCGTCGGAGTCGAGGTGAACGGTGCCGACCGAGAGAAGGACGGTTCCGGCACCGAGGGCTCCACAATCATCAGATCAGCCTCTCCCGGCTCCGAAGACTGAATAGGCCTCGGAGGAGGAACAGATGGAGATAAGGGAAGGCCTTCGAGTCTCGACACCAACTGAGAGGAGACAGAGATGAGTTTGGACAAGGCCGTATTCTCCATTAATTTCTGCACCACGCGCTCTACATCGGTGTCTGAGAGAGGCCCAGAAGAACGCGTCGAAGGAATCGAAGACGGAGCCGACCTCAAGAGTACAGGAGGTGGAAGCTCCGTCACCGGTTCCAAGACTCGAGGCTCGGTAACTGACAAAAGTTCAACACTCGGCCCCGAGGTCTGTGGAACCGGTGAGCAAACTTTAAAATGAAGAGCTCGGAGCCGATGGCATGGGCTCCGACATCTTCGATTCCTTCGAGGATTTAGATGTCTGGTCCGATGCATCCAGAGCCTCTTGGAATGCAGGCTTCAAAAGGCCTCTATCCATAAGTTTCCTGCGCCTATCTGTCATGACCCTTCCACTGAAAGAATGACAGATGGAGCAGTCTTCTTGCAGATGGAGAGGGCCAAGACAGTAGACGCAGGAACTATGATTATCTGTGACAGACATCTTCTGTCCACACTGGCACCGTTTGAAGCCTGATTTAGCTTTTTCAGACATGGTAACACTAAAGTCAAATCCAAAAAGTTAAACAGTACACAGAGTTGAACAGTAATAGCCAGTAATAAAGTCAAATCCAGTAATATATGTCAAATCCGGTAAAGTCAAATCCAGAAGTTTGTAGGATATAAAGTTTAAAGGGTGGGGTAGGCCCCGAGGGAACTAACTTAATATAAGTATATAAAAATTATATACGTACTCGAGAAAGCCCTCGACTCGCTACACACACACAACAACTTTAAGTAAGTTAGAAGAAAAAAATTATCCAAAAATCATTAGATAAATATAATCTTAGCTTTCAGGTGGTCCGAGCTCATCAATATGATGCGAACGTTGCAGCGGCAAACTAGATCTGAGGTAAAGGCAGAGGGGGATTGTGGGAGATAGGTTGGTCTCGAGCTTCTTCTCGATGCAGAGCTTTGCCAAGCGGCCGACACAGAGCCGAGGATCGGCTCCGAACCCAGGTGTAAGAACAAACGGCAAGATTGAACACTCTCACATTATGTGGTTTTCTGGCAAACCAGTGAGAACTGAATTCACTAAATAATAATAGCCATCTAAGTTTCAGTCTTCCTATCTTTCAGGAAATGCATTTTAACACAAAACATATTATTCTATCATCTTCTAAAAATATACAAGCAATACTTAAGATGTGTCCCTGGTTTTGGGCCTTTGCCGCCGCCCCCCCAGCAGCAATAAATTTTGGCTTTGTTTAGATTTCTTATGCTGCATAGTTCTTCAGAAGAGAGAAATTTAGTGCTGCTTATGCCAAGTCTGTTTATGTTGTTAGTGGCACAACAAGTAGTACACTTGCTTTTGATGCAGAAGGCTGTAGGTTCTACTCTCAGTACATAGATGGATTGCTGATATTGTACTGTGTTGCACTTTTAAAGGGGGTGGATGCTGCAGTCCTGAGAATGCCCTCTGACGCCGATACCTTGTAACTATGAACCGGTTACCAGTTTGCCATCCATTCGCTATTGCAATAGTACTAGCTTATCAATTTTTTTAATGTAACACAGGCAATGTATTCCTCAAAGACAACAGGCACTTTATTTGTAGATGAAACAATGAAATGTAAAGTTGTTTGCTAGCAGCAACTTCTTCATTAGTTACAGATTTCTTTAATGTGGAATTTAGATGACTTTTACTTCTGCAGAGATTGTACATATTTACTGATACTGGTGGAATGTAGACGTTTGAGTAGACTTATGATGGAAATGTTCTGAATTGGGCAGTTTTGTCATTACTGGTTCATGCATATTGTTTTATTGCTTACTGGAAAAATGTTAAAAACAATAAATTTAAATCAGAAAGATGCATCAAAGAACACATGCATGTTTCATGTGCAAGGGGCCTATGATTTGAAAATAGCCCAAAGGTAATCTTTATCCGTCACTGACTGGATGCATTTTCTTTGAATGTGGGTTTCAATGCTGTTTCAATGAATGTGAGTTTCATGGCCAGAGACGTTTTAATGCCAAGTCTATTTTCATTGAGAGACTGTACTGTTTTGTTTAGCAGATGTCTATTAGTGTTTGCGCTATAAGATGTAAAATAAAAGTTTTAAATGAAATCCAAATAATCATTGTAGAAGTAAAGCAGTATGCACATTACAGTGTTTATGACAAATGGGGTGAAAAAGCCAAGAAATAGGATACTGGAATGGCTGCACCAGGGAGGGCTGTCCACTCGACCATGATTTTTGTGAGGGCAGGGAAGGGCGGCAAGACAGCCCCGGGTGACACAAACTCTAGCTATGCCACTAATCAGTAGGCCATGGGGAATGACTTTTGAAGGTCCTAGCAAACTATAACATTCTTTTACTAAGATTAGAATACTGCCTACCATTAAATGCCCTACTTTTACCACAAAACCCAAACGCTGGAAGTCACCAAAAACAAAATCCTAAGGTTCATCATCTTCTCCCTTCCCAGTGAACATTGCTACACATTTCAAAAAGAAAATGGTTACCATTTACTACAGAGTCTACTCTGGGGCCATATTTTGGTCGTCTGTTCTTCAGTTTGTGTTTGAAAGTTGGTATCCCACTGGAGTGGGTGGGGTTACATAATTATGTACACAAAATTTATGTTAATCAGTATACAGATTTGTACCTATTTTTCATGGGGCTTTGTCCAGATTTTTGATGTTTCCAGGCTGAGAGGGGTAGGACTGCATTTCTTTCTTCAGATAGTAGCCAAGGAAGACAGTATTGCTTCAAGCTAAACACAAACATGGAATAGTTGGGGAAATGTGATAGTTTTCTTTGTCTAATTTCGTATCCTGTTTTCAGGCTGTCCTTAGAATTACTCCTAGCTTTGGGAACATACATCATATAGGTCATTGATGTTTAGGTTAGATGCTTTTTGGAGATAAGGACAAGTACAGTATCTCAACGGCAAATGCAAACACAAGTGCTTCAGACTGTGCAACGTACTAGCACCATGCTCCATTTAGAGTCGTACAATTCTATTTCTCAAACATTCAGTTCAAGTATGTCCTAGACCTACTACTAAAAATCTTATCATCCAAATCATCATTTAAAAATTGAAGGTTCAAGATAATCTAAAAGTATTGCCTTTTCTGATTTAACCAGAGTATCCAACATTTCTACTTTACAAGTTTAATACAAACTTTCTGTTATGTGAAATCTATAAATCACAGCTTTTTTTTTCACATATGTCCATCTAATGGATCTGATTTCCAGTGAAATCATGGACACCACTTCAAGGTCTACATCAGTCAGGAAAGCCTAGATGTTTTTAATCACCATGATCTGAAAACTGACCATGATGAATGTCTATTTTAAAGCAAACTAACAAGTCCCTTGATTCAGCATCTGAATTCAGAAATACTGTGTTTCTCTTGTCGATGAAATAAAGTTTAGCATATTTTAATCCCTTATTAGACAACTGGCATAGATATGTTCACCCTGTGTTAGTTGGAAATCAAAGTCTTATTTTAAGTAATGCTGTATTTGTAGTGGGCATTCTGGCATGGTTTGAAACATTTGAAAAGCATTTTCTGGAGCAATACATTCTTGGATACTATAATTACAGCCAGAATTATTCATGCTACAGTAATAGATGAAGTTTTACAAGCATCTTGAGAAGCAGTGTGCAGGGCTTCTGTGGACACTATCATATCTGAAAACAAGTGACTGTATACCTGGAAGAAAATATAAACAAGACAAGGTTCATAGATTAGTACTAAGCTAACTGCCCTTGCGAGCCATTTTAAGCCTAGCCAATCATCCCTTGTGAGACTCAAACTCTGCACCTTGTGTTTGTAAGGCAAACACCTTAACCATTAGGCCACCCTCCCTACCCTACATACACAGGTACATAATAAAATCCTGTAAAAGTACACCTTGCAGAGAGAGACTCCTATAGCAGTATTCACAACATTTGGCTTGTACTTGCAGACCATTGTGCTTCAGTTACCATTTGTGCTTGTACTTGTAGAAGACAATCATGTCTTGACTAATTTTTCAGAGCAGAAACCCACCTAAGTGGCTGAGACAGATCAAACCCAGACTGCACCTTAGACAGCCCAAGTTCAAATAGCAGCTCAAGTGCCAAAACAGATAGGGTGGGAATGGGGTAGGAAATGATCAGAGACAGCTTGCCCATTCTGCAGATGGGCAGTGTGAGGGCTTCACAACTGAATCTACTATACAGGCACAGGAGACACAGAAAGCAGAAGCCAGTATATCAGGAGGGACATGAACTGCACCTATCCAAGCCCGTGATAACTAGCACTACTCCTTTCAGGGGCAGGGATAGACTTAAAAGAAAACCTATTGCCTGCATCTTTGGATAGGAGCAGGGTCACAAGCAACCCTCATGGCTGCCTGGCTTACTCATCCCCTACTCAACTGGGTACATTCCTCGTATGGGTAAACAGTGAGCAGAGTCTCACTGGGGTGATCTGGTGGTCAGCAGGAACCAGGGCAAAAAATGTAGAGAGAAAACAATTCTTAGCAGTCACATGTCCCCTTGGAAGAAGCCGATGGCTCCACTATCATCATCTAATGTGAACCCCAATGGGAGTCGCTCTTTTTCTGGTGAAAAAATAACTGAAATGTGAAAGTTATGTACTCATCATAATGTTCCATCTGAGTAGTTGGACTTCATTTGTCATCAACCTGTGGGTATTCGGATCAGATTCGAGATGGCAGTTTCAGCAGCATCTGATTGGAGCTCCAAGCTCCTCCCTTTGCCCATAATACCCCTCCATCTTCTTCCTTCCCTCAGATAGAGTTTGCTACACCATAAACATAGACCTGATTCGATATATCTTACTAACAATGAAGAACAGGAGAGCCGCATAGGCGCTTTCTCCTGCCTACCAAAGTAAGAACATACGAAGGTCAGGGGGAAGGAGGGAGGGATGGCTGATGACAAATGAAGTCCAACTGCTCAGATGGAACATTATGGTGAGGACATAACATCTTTATCTGAAGTAGTTAATTTCATTTGCTCATCAACCTGTGGGACAGAGTCCCCAGCTACCGAACTGTTGGGTGGCCCTCCTGGAAGGATATTCCGGAGCACTGCGGAGTCAAAGGATGTTCTCCCCTAGATATCATGTCCAGTTTATAGTGAGAAATGAAGGTGCAAGACTAGGACCAAGTAGCCGCTGAACAAATATCATCCAAAGACACCCTAGACTAAAAGGCTGTTGACGTAGCCATGGACCTGGCAGAATGGGCATTTATCTGTCCTGGAAATTACATGCCTCTGTCTTTGTAAACCTGAAGGATACAAAGGGAAATCCATCTGGCAATGGTTACCTTGGAGATCAGTTTGCCCAGAAAGGGTTTAGAAAAAGACAAACAATTGGCCAGACCTGCGAAAGGCCTTAGTCCTATGTAAACAGAAATGTAGTTGTCTATGTACATCTAAATAAATGCAATTTATATTCACCCCTGTTCTGAAAATTTGGAAAGAAAACAGGTAAATTGATCATCTGATATTAGTTTCAGAGGCCACTTTAGGAAGAAAAGAAGGATTAGTACGAAGGGAAACCCTTTCCTTATGGAAAATCATATATGGAGGTTTGATAGATAATGCCTGCAGTTCCGACACCCTCCTAGTTGAGGTTATGGCCACTAGGAAGGCTGTCTTCCATGATAAAAATTTTAGATCCACAGAAGCAGAAGGCTCAAAAGGTGGAGCAACCAGAGTGTGTTTGAAACTAAGGTAAGATCTCAAGGAGGAGTAAGATCTTTAACCGGGGGTCTTAACAGAAAGGTACCTTTAATAAAGGTTTTACAAAGTCTGGAGGAAGCTAACGGAGCTATGTTCTCACCTATATGGAAGTTGGAAATGGCAGCCAGTTGAACTTTTATTGTAGATTAGCTAGTGCCCTGCTGGAAAATGTGCGCCAAGAACTCAAGGACCGCTGGGACAGGAGGTGTGAAAGGGTCCAGATCCCTTTGAGAAGCCCAGATGGAAAAACACTTCCATTTGCTATGGTATAGTTTCCTGGTGGATGATTTATGAGCTACCACCAGAACAGTCTTGACTGGAGAAGATAGATCGGGAATCCTAGCAGTCAATGGAACTGGAGCAGCCAAGGTGTAAGCTTCAGACTGACCAGGTCTGGATGAGGGACCCTCTAAGGGTGTGAGATGAGATCCAATACTGGCTCCAAGATCCATGAAGGAACTATTAGATGAGACCAAAAGAAGGGAAACCAGACTTGGCAAGGCCAGAATGGGGCAAAGAGGATTACTTTGCTCACCAACCTGCAAGCCTTCTGGAGGAATTTTGGTATGAGAGGTAGTGGGGGGTTAGCATAGAGAAGAATGGGAGGCCAAGCATGGACCAGAGCTTCCCTAGGGGATTCCCCCTGTAGGGGAATCAAAGCAAAGAACTCGCTGCACTTTGCATTGGAAAAAGATGCGAAGAGATGGCAGCAAGGCCAACCTCACTCGAGGAAGATCTGCACTACTACAGAAGGATTCTAAGACCACTCATAAGGCATCAGAATAGTCCTGCTCAGTTTGCCCGCCAGTATGTTGAATCGACCCGGAATGTGCATTGCTACCAGAAATCGGCTGGTGGAGATTGCCCATTCACACACTCTCATGGTCTCATGACAAAGGGGGTAAGATCTGGTTCCTCCCCGTTTGCTGATGTACCAGACCACTGACATGTCTATCTGAATTGCAATGGTTTCCAGAGGAAGAAAGACATGAAGGGCCTGCAACTATTAGGACCGCCCTCAACTCTACAACATTTATATGCAACTTCGTCTCATTTGGGAACCACGTGCCTTGGACTGTGATGCCTGAGCAATGACCCCCCGCCCACCCTAGTTGGGAGGCATCTGTGGTCACTGTGGCTTGGGGAGGGGCTACAATAAATGTTCGTCCCTCGACTAGTTCAGAGTAGCGTATCCACCAGAGGAGGGACAGACTTCCTGCAAGTGTTGCTTATATGAACAGGATACATCAACGGCAGATCTAATAATGACCACTGGACTGCTAATGTCCACTGTACTACCCGCATATGCAGATAAGCACAGGGAAGAAGAGTAATGGTGGCTGCCATGGAACCTAGGGCATGTAATACCACCTTGGCTGAAGGATGTCGAGACTGAAAGATCACGGACACATGGAGTTGTAAGCTTCAAAGTCTCTCCGGAGTTAGAAAAACCTTGGTTTGCAATGTATCTATCCTTGCTCCAATGTAGTCTAAAACCTGAACTGGGTTTAGAGAAGACTTGGATATATTGATCATAATTCCCAGAAGGTCTAACAGCTTCAGGAAATAGTCTCTGGCCTGACAAAAGTAGACGCTTGGTGGGAGCAGCAAGGAGCCAATTGTCCAGGTACGGAAAGACCTGTAGTCCCTGAAGCCTCAAGTGAGCCACTACTACTGTCATGCCCTTGGTGAACATCCTGGGGGCTGTGGTGACACCAAAGGGTAGAGCTCGAAACTGATGATTGGCCCCTGGCCAAAAGCGGAGGAACCTCCTGGAGCGTCTGTGCGTCTTTATATGGTAGTATGCATCCTAGAGATCTATTGAGCACATCCAGCTGTTTTCCTGCAGGTAAGACAGGATGGATTGTAAAGTGACCATATGGAACTTATTTGGCAACTGACAGGTTTAGGGTGGAAAGATCCAGAATAGGCCTTAGGTCCTCCATCTTTTTTAGCACCAAAAAGAACCTGGAATAGATGCCTGATCCGGACTGATCTTGGGGGACTGGCTGGATGACTCGTTTCCTTAGCAGCTTTCCTATTTTGAGCACTGCTGCCTCCCTGTGTGTGGTGGTACATCCGGGAGGTGTTTTGGGGGAAATGGGAGGAACCAAAAAGTGGATGGTATAACCTCTGGATAGGACTTGAAGCACCCCATGGTCTGTTGACATGGACTTCCATGCTGTCAGGTGCAATGAAAGATAACTTCTGATTGCCTCCAGAGCAGAGCAGATGGGAAACCCCTCAGGGCTGTTGCATGGGCCTGTCAGAACGGTTCTCAATATCCAAAATTTCTCAGACCCCCCCCTGCCTCTGGGCTGGTGTCTGTCTGGCCCCCTCCACCTCTGGAGGTAGAGGAGTCCTGAGTGTCCCAGGAATACAGAGACTTCCGGAACCACATCTTCTTTTGCCCCCACTGATTCCTTGAAAAAGATGTTTGAGGGTAAGAGAAGTGAATCCCAACGGTAGACAGTGTCTTCCAGTCCTTTTCACTCTGGACCAATGTCTCACAGTCTTCCCAAACAAGGAAGAACCATCATAAGGGGCATTCCTGAAGGATGCCTTAAAGGGTTCAGTGAATTGACATAGCCCAAGTCAGGCGTGTCGCCTCACGGCAGTGCCAAACTGCCACCATTGCTGCTCCTTTGGGGACATGCGAAAGGAGGCACATGGACATTTTAGAAACTGCTTTGAGAGTGGCCATTCACACGGAGAATATGCAACTATCCTCGGGTACACGGACTACGGAGGTGACTCAGTTAGCTGCTTGACAAGGTCGTGCTGCAGTCGAGTGACGTGGGCCAAATAATTCAGAGCCCTTATGGAAAAGGTGGCTGAAACATATTCCCGCTTTCCCAGACAATCCATAGTCCTGGACTCTGTCGGGGGGATGGACTATAGAACTTTCCTGAACTAGTTCTTGGTGGTGGCTGCTACCACCATAGCATCTACTGGGGATCCCTTGTTCCAACCAGGTCTATCTGCAGGAGGACTTGGAATCTTGTCAGGACACTTTGGGATTGGTTCCATGGTGTCCGGTTCCTTCCATCCCCGGGTGGTAAGATCCACCAATGGATCTGCGCGGGGGGGGGGGGACACCTAGGAGGTAGATGGGCCCATGCCGAAGGCCTGCAGAAACACCTACTCATCTGAGGAAGGCTTGGGGGTGGACCAACATCCCCGCTGGTGCAGGAGTTCCATGATGTCTCCAAAGGAGACACTGTCCGAGGGTGATCTGGGGGAATCTTCCCCTTCTTCCAAATCGGTGTACTCAGTGAGGAACTCTGGGGAGGAGTCCAGGTGCATCCTTTTGCACGTTCATTTGCGAGGCACCTCTTCAGTGGGGCTCTCGAGAGAGGACTCAGTCTGTGGTTCCGCGAGGGGAACATTCTGGGGCACAGAGCACAGGCTGTCCCTGAATGGGCAAAATGGCTGAAGTCACACCCGGAGCCGAGGGAGTCCGTGTGGAATCAGAGGAGATGGTCAGGAGCCTCGATCCACTGTAGAGAACTCTTTCCTCCATGTTGACAGCCGAGCGAGAGCGAGCCTCCTGGGAGACTAGTAAGGAAGCTGCTCTCCTTGGATCCAACGAAGGGATTTGAGCCTAGCCCAACGGAGCATAGATACCAAGGGGAAGGCTGTGACCCGACAAAGTCAGCGCCAATAGAGAAAATCCCAACCCCTCAGATCTGACACCCAGGCTTCGACTTAGAGCTGCTTGGAGACAGCCACCTCCATTGCAGGGAGAAGTCCCTTCAAGACTAATTAATCCCTATGATCTTTCAGGACCTTGGGGTTAAACTCCGTGCAAATAGTACAGGTGGTAACAAGATGGGGGACCCCCAAACAAACCACGCACAGAGTGTGGCCATCAGCTGGAGACAACTTATGGCCATACTCTGTGCACTTCCTAAAAAACGGCTTCTGCTAATCAGCCATCACAGGGCCCTAACTCGCCAGACCACACACACTTACACCCAAGCTAACTAACGAGGAGGGGGAGAGGGAGGAAGACAAGTTTAGTTTAACACGATGCAACAGCAAAAGGGGAGGTAAAGGCAAGGGAAGAAAACCTACCTAACACTACCACAAAAACACAAACTCCCAAAACTATCACTAAAACAACACCATACCTGGAGTTCCAAGACCACGATACTTGGCAAACGAGATCCGAGGAAAGGAAGGAAATGGAGGGGAATTGTGGGTATGGGAAGGAGCTTGGAGCTCAGATCAGATGCTGGTGAAGCTGCTGTCTCGAATCCAATCTGGATCCGAATACCCACAGGTTGACGATCAAGTGAAGTCAACTACTTCAAATAAATGGATCTTTTGAAAAGGGTAGGAGCAAATTACTTACAAAAAAAATGGTTAGGAATTGGGGGAACAATACATGCAGAACTGAGCATTCAAGTGCTCCGGATTATGTGGAACACTCTATTTAAAGGCTTTCTCTTCCACTGTTCCGCATTGAACAGTGGTGGCTCCGCTTTGCATTTTTTGATTGGCTCTATTTGAGCCAATCGGCATTGATGCATATGAGCCAATCAAGAATTAATTTTCTAGGCAAAGCAAGCCAATGTGGTGAGAAAAAAATTGGCCAATAAATACAGGACTTTTGCTCAACATAGCCAATAGTAATATCACAAGGGTTTTCACTCTACTGCAATACTTTGAAAAAAACAGGTATCACAGATCACTTTTTCGTTAATTTTTTTGGAATGCATTCTTTTCGTGGCTGGAGATGTTTGGAGTTTTTCTTCTATGGCTGCTACAAGTCCTTTTTAGTGAAGGAGTGAGGAAGACCAAAAAAATACACTGGAGAAGATTTGGCTTAGGAGAAAAGATGCGGGCAAGATGCAGCCTGTAAGAGTGTGCATTGCAGAGTGCAACAAGTCCAAACCTTTGCTCAACTCCCATAACGATCGTAATTCCATTTTAACATTAGGTGTGAGGTTTATTGTATATAGTGAGGACATCAGAACATAGCACTTCTGCTGTGCTGGTTTGGAGGTTTTGTGGAGTTTGCTTCCCTTTGTTTTATGTCATAGTTACTGCTGGAGTTCAGAGCTGCCTACCTTGCTGTTTGGAGCCCCATGTTTCTGGATGGAGCTGCTTGATGTACCTGTAACAGAGGTAAGTTCCTGACTACATTTGGCTCAGTTGGAGAAAGTTAGGATTAGAAAAGTTTATTTTTATTTATTTACTGGGGGGGGGGGGTTAGAGTTTAGCAAACATTTGGAGCAATGCAATATTGTAGGAAATTATACTAATAGGCAATTTTAGTTGGAATCTGTATAGCAGTAGTTTTAATTTTAGTATGACGCTCTATAGTAGTGCTGTTTTGTATTTGGTGACGTATGGTTTTGTAAGGTATAAAATAGTTTGGTTTAAATTACAAGTTGCGTTTTTTCTTTTTTTATAGAATTTTAGAAATGTTCTGTGTTAATTTTTGGCTATGTATTTGAACTTCACACTTTTGTCTGAAAGTCCACTTCAACCAAGCACCATGGAAATGGTACACTTTCGTGTAGTGCGAAAATAGGGTGTTCCACATTTTGGCTGTTTGTCACACATTGTTAGGTTCTGTGTTCCACATTAGCCTCTTAAGAGGTTGAGAGCTATGATGCAAAATAATGTTTTGGAGGAGAAATGAGGTTTAAAGAAAGGCAGGAACTGAATGAGCTATGCAGTGTTTGAATGAACATGGCTGTAAAGAAGATTATATGGGATGTATAATGTTTGCAACTGAAAATGTCAACATGGATTGTTTTCAGTTATATAAATGTATGATTGCCTATGTCAAATGACAATTCAATAAAGATGTTTCTGAAATGTGACGAACAATACTGAAATATACTATAATTATGTAAATCAGTGACCAACAGGTTACTAAAATTCACTGCATCCTGAGGGTAATCCAGAGTTTGACATATGACTGCATTCCAAAATGGTTTTAATATGAAATGCTAACTTGGTTCAGACACAAGCTTATCTAATCCAATATGAGAAAAATGACAGCTCCATTGGCATAGGGTGGATACATTTTTGACTATGACCAGGCAAGCAGATCTTAATTAGCGGCTCAAAACCTTATTGGAGCTGGCTGAGTAACACAAGGAATGAAAGGGCTTAGCCCATTTGACATTCTCTGCGGGGGGGGGGGGGTTGGGGAATGGGTGCAAGTATAGGGCATACAACATCCACTAATCTCCCCAGTGGAGACCTGAGAAAGGTGCACAATGTGCTCAGTCAAGGACCTGTGCTGTGTATGCTTATGTTATTTGCAGAAGTAACTGAATTCCATGCTACACCGATACCCTTCCATGGAGACTGCTCAATGGTCATGCACAGGGAGTTAGAGCCTTAAAGAGGGAAAAATACTCTGATCCTTCTGTAGATTACAGTACTATTTGCAGTTCACTCAGTCTTGCTCATAGATAAATGGACAGTTGGGCTTGCACAAGAGAGATGAAGAGAAACTGAGACAATGGGGGAGACCTGATGGTCAGAGTGGGACAGAGCAAAAAATGAAAATTAATTGCTGAATCATAAATATTCCTGACAGTACAGATTTACCTTTACATACACTACAGCAATATTCAACAAGGAAGGGTCCATTCTGCACCTTCTCAAATTGTTTGAACTAGAAGTTTGCAGAATCTCAAAGAAAAATACATAACTGTTTCTGCTTGACAGTTAAGATATTACAGCAGGGGGAAGTGTGGGCAATGCAGAAGATGAGAGACTTGTCCCAGTGTAAAAGTGAATTTCTGCATTACACTTGTAACTCAGCTCTGTACTAAAAGGAGGATGCAAGATGCATTAATTTTTTCATACAGCTCCATTTCCAAAGCTTACTCTACTGCTTGACAGTACTTCTGGAGAGTACTTTTAGTAAATAAACAGCTTTCTAAATTTGTAAATCAGACAAGTAAAAATAAAGAACACTTGAAAGAAATAATCCTGAAGATGATGTTGTACTATGTTTTGGGATTTTATCTACTCTGGTGTTTCATGCTTAAAGTTTTACATTTCAGTCAAGCGTGACCCCCAAACGCTTCCACCTGGTTTGCCAGTCAGATTAGGGAACCTCCACTGCTAGTACTGCAGTGTAAGATCTCTTTATTCAATTTGATCATTTTTCCTGTCCCTGATGTCCACCAGTTGATCTTTGGGTTATTACTATGACAGGCACCAACCAAGTTTCAGCTACAGTTTCTTCTCACTGCCTTAACTACTCAGGTACTGAACATTATCCATTTGGATTCCATATGTCCCTCACCTTCCCAAGCATTGTAGAAAGGAGACGCCCTTCTAAAAGCAGCAGATGAACTTATTCCACAGATAAGCATAAGCTCGACTCTCATACTGTCAATTTTCAAGATCTATCCAGTTGCCACCCCAGCCATCAAAGCAAACTCAGCACAAGTGATCAGTACATAACTAAACACCTGTGTTTACTTGACTGCCCAAAACATATAGCTTCAGGTGTAATTGAACAGGACTACAATGTCTGTGTCAAACCTGTAACGAAGCTGCTCTGGCAGCAAGTGCACTTAACAACTTTGCTTTCAAACGTGGTGTACATTATGGATAATCCAAAACTAATACAAGCTCAACAGCAGCTCACCATCAACATCAAATAAAAATCCATGTTTCCTAATCACCCTTCCATCCAGGTGTTAACATCATTCTCCAAATAAATGTAGACCCCCAACAACCCTAGACAGTCAGTAGGTGGTATACTATATTAAGCTCCTTGCAAAGAGTCCCTAAGAAAGCTGAAAAGATAGGTGTGTGCACATCTATACATATAAAAGTGAACACACACTATTCCTTTCTGAAACTTGCAATAGTTGAACTGCAAGTCATTAAGTCTAGGGCTTATAAGTACCCCCACACCTTTCCAGGATATCTGTTGAGGGACAACTCCAGAGTAGGAGAGAAAGACAGCACCCCAAACAGAAAAGTCTGGCTCCAGAACCAAGTCTGGATGTGCCAGTAAGGCCAGCAATATGTAGTTAGTACTTTTCAATGTCCTGCACAAGCTCGGTCTCCTACCACAGGAGTGAGATGACATTTGTCATCCAAAGAACCAGTTTTCATTGCCAAGGTTTACTAAATTTTATTTCCCCCAGTCTCCTACTCAGCTGACTGATCTCAGATTCCCACCCTTAACCTTTTGGATGGGTCAGCCCACATGGTGGCTCCATAACTCCTTTGCAGGCTGAGTTCATCTTGGTCATGTAGGTCACCTACCACCAGGTGCTTGCCAGTAAACATCACCCCAGGCCTGACTTGAACATTGGATCATGGTATCCCTGTTCTAAAGGACGTCATCTTTTTCTAAACGAACCTTCAGAGGGGTCAAAGTTTTTAGAATGCTCTTCTACAATTTCTTTCTTTGATTTTACATTTGGTAATTACACTGGTCCAAGGACCCTTTTCCAGGCATGGCCCAGACCTTAAAGGAAAACAAAAACTATTCTTGTACAAAATCAAGTCAATGTATAACATAGCAGAGACATTCAAGTAAAACACGTAACAAGGCAATAGCTTATATAGATAAAATATTTAAATGTGCATTGTGCATTATCTGTAAAATAGCAAATATCTGATTATTCTACAAAACAAATGTCTGAAGACTGCACAATAGAAACAAATACATCAAAGAAAAAAAATATCAAAGGAGATGTGCATGTTAACATAAAAATGCTATATTGCTGAGTCATATTTAAGTAAGCAGAAGAAAGATAAGACTGAATAATAGAGACATGGGCATAGCGATAAAGGGTTGAATAATACAGAAAGGGAGGACAGTATAAAGCTCATATTATTATATGTAATGTACGAAAATATGCCATGCTAAGACAGGGAGGGTAAGGACAGCAAGTTAAGTAATTATTTAAAATATGCGATTAAAAAATAGAGACCTGCTCTATCACTCATGTCTGCATCAGTAAGTGGTATTACACAGTCTCAATGTATGGCCCTGGCAGAGACTGGGAGGAGGTTAACCATAATGTAAACAAAAAGTTTCATACAATATAGCATTACAGGTCAATGAGACAAACAAGCCCCCCCATCTGAACAAGGGCACAATACCAGGAGGGACTCCATGTTCTTTATAAATGTCCTGCATATTGTAGCAAAGTCAAAAGGAAAGGCAAAAAACTACGCCTCTCAAGACAGACGTGGCAAACTTCACGACACTCATGCAGATAGACAACAGAGGTAAGACTGTTGAATCCTACACAAATGCACTTTATACGCACTTACACGAGTGCATGGATCGTGCTATCCCTAACAGAACCAAGATGCTATCCTCCAAAAAAGGAAGCCAATCTGGTGGTGCCCTGCCATAAACAAACAGAAGAAAGAAACTGTTGCAAAAAAAAAAAAAAAAAAAAAAGTAAAATCCCATGATTGGAGAAACTCCTTGGTCAGCCTCAGTAAGAAGCTGAGATCCCTCACAAAATCCTCCAAAGCTATTTACAAAAACAAAATCACCACTGATTCTAAAGGCAACCACAAAGCATTCTACAGCTATGTCAAGAATCTCAATGGCAACACTCAGATCGGCTCTGAGTTACAGCACAATGGCACTAAATATACAGACCCAACTGACATTGCCAACATCTTTACCCCCCCCCCCCCCACTCACCGCCTAAACGGCCCATCTGTATACCGGAAGAATACAAAGTTATTGCAATCACGGCTACATAGGTAAAAACCACATTCTCCAAAGCCAAGAACACAGCATCCATAGGACCTGACAACATCCCAGGCTGCGTTCTACACGACCTACAGAATGAACTGGCACCCCACCTAAATACCATGTTCAATCATAGCCTCACCTCAGGCTTTGTGCCCACTGAATGGCGCATAGTGATGGTTATCTCACTCCACAAAGGGGGAGCCACCATGGACCCCAGGAACTACCGCCCCATTAGCCTGACAAGCCTGGTCTGCAAGACCATGGAACAGATCATCATGGAATTTATAAACAAAGACATTGGCAATCTCCAAACTCTGGACTCCACCCAGTTCGGGTTTGTAAAAGGCAAATCATGTCTCCTAAACCTGATGGACTTCTTTGAAGCAGTCACCAAAGCCGTAGATGAGGGTAAGGTGGTTCACACAGCCTATCTAGATCTCGCCAAGGCTTTTGACACCATCCCCCACTCTGAAATTATAAATAAACTCACTAAGTATAAATCTCTGTGCCACAAGATGGGTTGCCAACTGGCTCACTGACAGAACCCACACTGTGAAAGTAGCAGACTCCAAATACAACTTCAGACCAGTGACAAATGAAGTACCACAGGGTTCAGTCCTGGGTCCTCTCCTGTTTGGTATCTACTTCTCTGAAGTACAGGCCAACACACAAGGTCTTTGCTAACGAAGTTCACAGATAACTGCAAACTAGGAGCCATAATTGAAACTCCTAATGATGTGGACATCCTACAAAAGGATGTCAACTGAGACAGATACCTGGTGTCAAAGTCATGACTTCAAACTCAATGCCAAAACTCTGTACCCATGAACTACCACATAGGGAGTAGTCTACTTAACACTGAAAGTATGATGAGACCTTGGGACACAGGTGGGCAGTAGTCCTATGTGTCACATCTCATCACAAAAGGTTTCTCAACCAGGGGGAAAAAAAAAAAAGAGGTCATTGTTCCCCTCTGCACGTCACTCAGACCCATTATAGAGTACAATGCCCCTTTTGGTACGTACCTCAAGACATCTATAACAACTGGAAAGGTCACAGAAATACCTCACAAAGAGGATTACTGGCTTCAAACAGATGCCCTACGCAGACAGTCTCAAATAACTCCAGCTTTACTCTGTTGCATATCGCCTACTCAGAGGCAATCTCTGCCTAACATACAAAGCTGTATCAAACACAGAGCTGCTGGACATGCGCCACTTAAAGAAATCCTAATCCCTCTGAGCTACATGCTCTAAGGGCCTAAACCTTGTCACCACAACAAACAGAAAATGCTGGAGGGATAGATTCCTGTCCCAGAGACTTCCCATCCTCTGGAACAAACTACCTATCTATATCAAACAAAGCTCCTCATTACTACTCAAGAAAAATCTTGTTGATTGGATGGAAAATAGGAAATTTACCCTGGGGATCACTTCTGTGGCTCTGCTCGACAGGGGCACAGGAAAATAATTGTCTTGGTTGGCGAAAGCCACGGTACCTTTTTAGCTAGGCTTATATAGGCCCTAGTGCCAACAGCCTAGTACCTACCTATGAACTAGAAATGAACCTCAGATTTTTTTTTTTTTGTTTTAGTGGCAAAAGGGAACATGTGGATAAGTAGCCTCAGAATCCTCACACATCTCTCATTAGTTGTGTGGTACAAATGTAACTAGGGGTATGACCACAGTAATTCATATCAAGACAAAATTATTCAGGGTTGTAAAATGCAGAATGGATTTGAAAGACCCTATTGCAGAGACAGATAAAATGCCTTTAAATGCATCTCACTGCACAATTCTTCACATGGTACTGGGTGAGAGAAAAACAGTTTAGAGGAGTTTGAAGCCAACAGTACACCTGGGACAGTTGCTAATTCTACAGTGTAGCCCAAGGGAACAAACTCTGTTACAGGATTTCTATTTATTGGAGAAAAAGGTTATTTGTTGACTCATGGAGAAATGCATAAAAAGTACAATATTTGGGATGGTGATAAAAGTATCTACTTTTTTAAATGTATATTTTGTTAACTAGCTAAGTGGTCTAGGAAACCTTTTCAGCCATGAGTTGGGTCACAAGAGCAAAACCAATTAACATACAAGAAATTCACTTATGAATACAAAGAAAAAATACTGCTGCCATTAAGGAATTGCACAAAAACTCCATGTACAATACATACTCACAGTGACACAGTGAATAAGTAAAATACTAAACATTTTCAAGAATGCATATATTAATACTGCTTAAATATACAATGTTAGCTTCATTATAAATACAAAATCGTATGTAAGCAAATTGCACTAATCATAGTGCTGCAAGATTACTACAGTGTAATGGATTATGTGTCAGCTTGTTAATGTTTCACTGCTGTACACAAAAAAGGGGAGGGAAATTAATATTTCTGTTACTCTTATCCTGAGATAGTATCAGAACAGACTAAAATCTGCAAATTTTAGAATGGAACCAACATTAGAGTGGAACGTAAGAACTAGTAAAGCACTGCATTATTGCAGAATACTGTGGTAAGCCGGCAGACCAAAAGGTCACAGGCAACATTACTGCAACACAATCAAGTCGCAGCTACAGATAAACATAAGCAGGGAAGCTCAAATGCCCTTGATTTTGCCAAATGTCTGATTTTTGTTCTTCATATGTTGTGTCCTATCCCTTACAACAGTTTTGGTTGTCCAGCAGATCTCAGAGAAATACAGTACATCAATAATGTCAAGCATTAGTGTTATATTTGTATTGTTCACCAAAACGTGTGCCTTCATTTAACTGTGTAGTGCCTTTTGCTTCTGGATTTTACTGGAATACTAAAATTATAAACTTCCTTTCTCTAAGGGTGCAGTAATACAACATATATTGTATGTTGCGGAGGTCTATTTGGTTTAACTATCAGCTTGTAACTGTACATCACCACAAATGAAATGACACACCTCTGTGGCACACTGTGTATGTTTTATGCATCCTTGGAGAAAGGATCTGACACATGACGACAGCCATCTTGCTTCTGTAAGAATAGCCAAAATGATTTTCATGCATTACATCTATCTGCAGCCGTAGAAGCCGTGGTGGTACAGCGGTAGCATTGTTGCCTCTCAGCAAGAGGGTCTCCTGTTCGATTCACGGCTGAAGTGCCTTCTATGTGGAGTCTGCACGTCTTCCCCATGGTCGAGTGGCATCTGAAAGACATGCGTGAATGGGCGTGCCTTCGCCGAAGGTTGGGCGTCAGGCTGGCAACTAGGCACCATAAAAAATCTACTGCCAATCATTAGCGGACCAGAGTTCCGCTGTGGTGACCCCTAACCAGGAAAAAACGAAAAGACAGCATCTATCCGCAGCTGTAACCTGAATGAGTTACTGTAAAGTTGCCTGCAACCTTTTGGTCCACGGGCTTACTACAGTATTTCCATTAGCCCATGTCTACATATCTTTTTACTTTCTTTAAACAGACAGTCTCTGAGCATTTTCTTGTAAGTCAGTAGTCGGTCTGGATTCCTAATATTCTCCAAACAGCTGGAACTATATTTGAGAAACCTCTTTCATACATACCATACCAAGTGTGAAAGAAGCCTGTATAACAGAATGCAGTCATTATTTCTAAGAGTAAAAGATTGATTTTGAAACCGCAGTCTGCTGTGGAATGATGGGCAGTAGGGACAGTAGCCATCATTTAATATTTGTCTATTACTGTACTGAGCAATAAAGTAGCTCTAGCTGTAACATGCAGCCAATCATGAGTTGACAGCACTTACAGTAATGCTTGTGCCCATTAGCTAGATGTATGAATTTAAGTGTTTTATTAGCTAGATGTATGAATCTAAGTGTTTTATCAACTGACTGAATTAATGCAGTATTATGTGCAGACAGAAGTATAGTTCAGGGAGACTGTATTCCAGTCTAGGGAGGGATAGATTGATGGCAATGTCTCCCCTATACTCATTAGTCAACAAGTTAGACATGCTGTAGGAGACTAATACCTTGTCGACCCAAGCTGCCGTGTGTTGGTGGAATGATATTTCTACTAAGAAAAGTACTATGTCCTCTGTTGAGTGGTAATAGCAAGAGGGGTGCCCTGAGGGTTTGCAATGCTGAAGTTAGGGATTTTATTAAGTTTTCTAGAGGTGCCAAATAGCATCATTACTTTTTTGTGCAGGTATGTTTGGCAGCTGATTTTTACAAAGCCAGTTCCATATAGCTTCAAAATCCTTCTGAAGTTCACTGTTCAGAATGAATGACCTGGTTAGGACAATGTTATCTGTGTACGTTATACAGTTCATTTGAGGCAGATTCTACGGTAGATAATTTTACAGTGAGAACACAGGGCCTAGGGTTTAACCCTGTGGGACTCCCTTGTGCTATGCTTCCCATCTGAGGGCATTGTAAGAGCAAATTACTTCGAAAGTTCTGTTTTCAAGATAGGCTTTTCTACGGAAGTAGCCAAGGGCTTGAAAACTATTTCTAGCAGTTTATGCAGCAGCCTAACATGCTCAACAGTTCAGAAAGCCCTCCTAAAGTCTAAAAAGACAGCTATTGTAACTTTAACTTGCGCAGTGTTTGCAAAGATGTGGTCTGTCAGTTAACATACAGCTGTTAGAGTACTAAAGTTAGGACATTACCTGTTACAAGGAAGTTACTTTAAGAAACCTGAAAGCATAATTTTAGTACAAAAAAGGCTTTTTTGGAGAGAAGTTGGGGATTTCTTGATACTGATTTCTATTGATATTTTCTGAAAAATAACTTTTTTTTACAACTGAGATAGTACAGTTTTGTAAAATTTTCCCATAATGGTAGATGTCGTTCTCTACACTGTTGCAGTATTCATAAAATTAGGGATCCCCTGCCTAGGGCGGCCTGACATAGGGAATAAAGGCAATGTCCGGACTAACCATCCTCAAAACTGACAGCCCCAGTAGGAATGCCAGTTCAAGAAAAACAAGAAGTAACTAGTACATCCAGAAGACAAATGGACTGAGGGAGGAGGGAGGGAGTGAATACTGCAACAGTGAAGACAAGGACATCTACCATTATGGTAAGATTTTACACACCTGTATTATGTCCTTCCATTTCACTGTTGCAGTATTCATAACATTAGGGAGAGTGCCAATGCTCCGGAAGAAACTTGAGAGGAGTAAAGACCAGCACAGCCCTCTAGGAAGCCATGAAGGATGGCCCTAGTAAAACTAGCACTAGCTCTGGAGAGTCCATCCAACTTGTAGTGCTTGGTAAATATATGTATAGAAGTCCAAGTAGCTGGCCCAAGAACAGAGTTAGTATCCAAACACTTAAAGCACCAAAAGAAGCCACAGCCCTGTAGAATGAGCCTTTGCAGATTAAGGAAGTCTTACCATGACAACAATAACAAAAATAGCTTTTGTGATCCAAGAAAAAATAGTCTGCTTGAAAACAGCTAATCCCAAGGACCTGGGATGAAAGAAAACAAAGCTGATCAGATTTAATAGTCTTAGTCTTATCCAAACAGAATCTGAGCTGTCTATGCACAACCAACATGTGCATCTCCATCTCACTGGCAGATTGCAGCGAAGAGAAAAAAGTGGGCAAATGAATAGACTGATTAAGAGATAACTCATTCATCACCTTGGGCATAAAAGGAGGATTAGTACGCAAGGATACCCTGTCCTTATGAAACACCAAAAAGGAGGACAAGCCATAAGGGCTTGAAGTTCAGACACCAGCCTGGCAGAAGTAAAGGTTAACAAAAGAACAGTCTTCTAAGAGTAATGCTGCAAGGAAGCTGAAGTTGCAGGCTCAAAAGGAGCCAGAGTCAGTTTTTCCAAAACTGAATTAAGATCCCAGGGAGGAGGCGGAATAGGTGTCCTGGGAGGCCTAATATAAAGTAAACCTTTAAGGAATTTTTTAGCTTCAAAAGGAGGAGATAAAGGCAGACAAGCATAATAGCTGGTAAGTGGGCCTTACAGAATAAACCAATCCTGCACTGAGCAATTCACAAAGATAAGAGAGAACCAAAGGAATATCCACAGAAAGTGGTCCAGGTTATGAGAAAGACACCGAACAGAAAACCTCTTCCATTTGGATAAGTTGGATTTCCTAGTACTGGGTTTCCTGGCCTCCTGCAGGATCCTAAGCACATCCTCAAAAAAAAAAAAAAAAAAAAAAAAAGGTGGCTATGTGGAATCAAAATCCTATCACCCACAGTGTCAAGTTGAAGAGTGAACATGTGGGGATGGATAACAGATCCCTTGTCTTGTGCAAGTAGGTCTACCCTCTGAGGTAACTTGTGATGACTGTCCTTGGCTAAATGCAAAAGAGGGAACCAATGCTGTCTTGGACAAAACGGAGTCACCAACAAGATTCTGGGAGTGGCCTGTTGAATTCTGAACAGGACTTTTGGAATGAGGGGAAGGGGAGTGAAAGCATAAACAAACATACCCTTACAAGAAAAAAAAGAAGGCGACCACCGTCCACACCAGAGGACTTGGGACTCTGGCACAAAATAGAGGAAGTCTGTTCAGAGGGGACGTCTGTTCAGAGGGGACGCAAATAGATCTGAGGAGTACCCCACTGCAGGATATTGTCCAGAAACACATCCCTGTGAAGCATCCATTCATGAGATTGAGTTAATGTCCTGCTCACAGTGTCTGCCACAATGTTTTGACCTTTGGAAATGTAAACTGCCTGAACAGCCACTTGATAATGGACAGCAATATCCCACACCAGGAGTGCCAACCGGCAAAGAAGATAAGATCTTGCTCCCCCCTATTTCTTTACATACATCGCTGTGGTATTGTCTGTAAATACCTTGACAGGTCCTGGGAAGAGGAGGATGAAAAGCCTGAAGAGCCAGCAGACGATCTAGCATATCTTTGACACTGATGTGCTCCTTCTGTAGAAGAGATGACCATGCCCCTGCACCTTTAGGGAGCCAAAAGCTGCTCCCCATCCCACGTCTGAAGCATATGTGAACAGCTCCTGAGATGGAAGACTGGGATGAAAATGGAACCCTGTATTTAGAGACAACTGCTGTATCCACCAGTGAAATTCCTTCTTGAGACAAGGTAGAAGAGGAACTACAAATTCTAGGGGATGACCATGTTGAACCCAAACTGACTTTAGGAACCAGTGAACCTTCCTCATCTGTTTGGCTACAAGGAGCATAGAGATGGTGGATGCTATGAATCCCAGGAACTCCCTGGCTGTAATGGAGGCCAGAGGAAGAAGGAAATGACAGTTAAGACATTGGAAGGACCAGAGATGCTAGCAGAGGCACCGTCCAAATACTGCAACCCAAAAAACATGGTCCTGAGAAGGAGTCAGAGAAGACATTTTGAAATGTATTGTGAACCCCAGGATCTGAAGAATGGAAATGGCAAAATGAAGATTTTGCAACAGGATCTCTGGAGAGGACGCCTGAAACAGGTCATCCAAGTAAGGAAATACCTGATCTCCTGAACCCTACAAAAAAGCAATCACAGGAGCGAGGCATTTGGTGAATATCCTTGGGGCAGTAGGAGTCAAAGGGCAAAGCAGAGAACTGAAAATGCCAGGAAGCAGAGAAATGTAAAAATGTCCTGAAAGGGGGATGTATCGGAATATAGAGATAAGCACCCTTGAGATCTAGAGACACCACATAAGCCTGAGGAAGCAAAAGGGGGAACAAAGTGTGAAGGGACATTATTGAAAAGAGGGCACCTTCAGAAAATATTTAGATGTGAGAAGTCTAGAATTGGTCTCCAAGTACCCTTTTTTCTGGGTACAAAAAACATCCTGGAGTTAAACCCCCTCCCAGTTTGGGACACAAGCACCTCTTGATTGTTACCCTGAGTCATAAGGTCCCAAAGCACCACTAGGAAAAAGGAGAGTTGTTCCCGAGGGGGCTGAGGAATACCCATAAAAGGGAGTGGGATTTCCACACCATGAAATATCCCTGGCAAATAATGGACAGGACTCGGGAATCCTGAGTAATCTGTAACCAAACGGGAAGAGAGAGGGGCAAAGAGAAAGAGAAAAGTGGCTGGGAAGAATAGGATATTCAGACAGCATCTAGTTTATCTGGAAAGGAAGACTTCTGAAGCACTGAAGTCTGAGAAGCCTTAGCAAGAGCAGCCTGCTTGCCACACGTTTTTATCCTTAAGAGGAGGGTGAGATTGCCTGCGAACAAAGGCCGATTTATTGGGATAGTTTCTCTGAAATTTAGGCACAGGAGAAACAAACACAAGTTTAAGATTCTATAAAGCCTTGCCCTTATCCTGAAGGGACTTAAACATATCAGCAGCAGCTTCACCAAACAAGTGTTTATTATCAGGAGGGGCATTCATCAACTTAGCCTCAATATCATCTGGCAAAGGTTGAAGCCGAAGACAAGAATACCTCCATCACTGACCCAAAAAGCAGCAGCCCTAGAAGCATCTGCTGCATAACTACACTTGATGAAATGACAAGCCCCCTGGCAGGAAGTCCCTAACAGGGAAAAAGCAGAAGTTTTACCCTCAGAGCCTTGAAGATCAGAGATAACCTGACAAGCCTAGGATAGAGAGCAAACAAATACCTGGATATATGGGTCTGATAATTAATGGCTGCAAAAGCCAAGGTAGCAGAGGTGCAAGCCTTCTTACCTAGCCTTTCTATGGTACTGATCTCTTTATCAGAGAGCACTAATTTGGGCAAAAGAAGAAAATGAGAGGGCTTGTCAGAGGCTACAGACACCACCAAGGCGTCAGCAGCAGGATACTTGTAAAAAAAAAAACTGAGTCCTCAGGCACCCTATAGATTTCCTGGGAGCAGGGAGCTAAGAATCTGGAGCCTTAGAAGCATTGGAAAACGTATCCAACAAAGCAGTCAACACAGGAGGAAAAGCAGGTGGTTTAGAGTCCATCTGCAGCAACTCATCGTACCTTTTATGTACCTCAAATACCTGAACACAATCCCATGTAAAGAATTCCATCATCATGGAGACTGTGTTCCCAAAACAAATCTATTCCAAGGGAGTATAAGCACTGAGAGATTCCTCTTCCTCTGACCCACAATCCAAAGAAGGAATCTGGGAAGAGTAACCAAGGGATTCCTCATCAAAGTCCAGCTCCTCCTCAGAGGAATCCTGACCCCCCAAGAGTCTTTTTAGGGAAGTAGAGGACCGGGGGGGGGGCAGGAACAGAAACTCCCTGAGGAGATTTTAATCCCATCAAAGCACTAAATAAACCCAGAGTGAAGCCCTGCCATTCACTCTGTGAATCCTTGAGAACAGAAAATATGTTAATTATTTTGCTTTTCCTTTAATGAGACATCTGCCTTATAAAATTAAGAAGGGTCTGACCCAGGACAGCATTCAATAATGGTAGTAGGGATGAATTCTCTGAATAAAATCTGAGGAACACCCCTAGGCCCCTCAGAAATAATCAGCCGTGGTTACCCTTGAATGTCTGAAACAGACGTCTGCAAAGCCTCCTTGGACATGCTTAAAGTCGGAATGCTGACAGCCTCTAACCTGGCCTTGACAGAGGAATCGAACAATAAAGCTGGGCAAACCTCTGGGCATACAATCACCTCAGGAGAGATGTTCAGAGAAGGCTGAACAGTGGACAATTTCAGCCTAGCCTTCTACTTTGCTGACGGCTATCCCTCTGAGTGGGAAGTTCCCTCCATTGTATCTTTCAAGAGAAGCTTAAAATGCTCACTCTCAAGATAAAGTGCCAAAGAAGACAGTCTATTATGCAGAGTTTTAGGTACAAAATCCTGACAGATGGAACGGGATGTATGGTCGTGCAAGGCACCAAGGCAAAACGGACACTGTTCAATAGAGGTCTTTACAGGGAATCTGTCTCCCACACTGGCATTTACCCTACTTGTATGACATGAAATAAATTAAACCAGCATCATGGAACTTGATATAGTAAAAAAACAACTAGAGCTTGCTAGTTTAAAACTTACCAGTATTGGCTTCCTCAGACAAACAATTAATTGCATTAAACAGATGATTTAAATAGTAAATAAATGCCATACGACCATAAAATTAAAAAGACTGCGCATAATTAAAATAACACAAAGAATAATATATATTAAGGATATTTACACAAAAATTATACAAAGATTATGTGAAATACATAATAAATATTACTTAATTTTTTTTATTTTGTTTGCCCTTTAAGACTAGTTTTATGCTTGTACTCTCATTTAAACCAGGTGGATAATGTGCTTTGAAAAGTATAATCCCACTTATTTTCTATCCACATCTTAAGTGCTCCTGTATATTTTGTAATACAAAAAATCAAACTATGGAGTTTGCATGTCCTCCCTATGGTCACGTGGGTTTCTTCCAGGTACCAAAGACATGCAGTAGGTGGACTGGACACTGTAAAACTGGTGTGAGCGGTACAGATGAACTACCTAGGCAGGGCTAGCCACTCAGCAGTGTACATCTTGGCTCGAGATGATTGTCACTGTTGAAGTGACACTCCGGACCGGATGTGTAAAATGGGAAAAGGGGGCTGGCTAACTATGTATGGATCTGGGATGAATTTGTTTGTTTTATATGTCTATATAATGCATTTGTTTCTATCTGCCTTTTTATATCTGATAGATGTTCACATATTCTCTTTAAACCTCCTATTCATTTTACCTATACAAAAAGCCAGTACAGGCAAGGCATCTTTCCAGGTAAATAATATTCTTGGTGTTACAAGTCCCATGGCATCTAAAATGGAATAGTTTAAAACTAATCGGATGTTTAAAGATGGTTTGTGTTGAAATATATTTGCAAACATGAATGGCAAAACACAAAATAATGAACTGGATAAGAATAAAGACAAAAACAGAAACTAAGGCAAGGACCACAATTATGTATTTATTAAGCACTTTCGTCGCAAGTATAAAAGAGACTTCATCAGAATGAACAAAATAAAGCTGATATGTTATAAAGCTGATATGTTATGTATTCTTTATATTTTTCTTTTTTGGAACTTGCTATTGCTGCGTATATTTCACTGGTAACAATAATGAAAAAGAAGCAAACGGCAACCGAAGGACGCTCAGATAACCAATGCAAAAATGTGAAGAAATAAATCAGAGTGACCACCACGGCAACTGGCATAAACTTTAATAAAATAAAAATATAAATATTAGGATAAGCGCTTTCGCACAGCAGTGCTTCTTCAGATCCACATACAAAATGAAATAAAATACAGCATCTTAATATGTAAATTAAAATATCAAGGAACCAATGAATAAAAAACAGAACCACCAATGGAAAAAAAAATGAATTCAGTAATGCAACACCCTTTTCTTTAAGGCTGATTTTAAAGGCATACTGGCATTAATACTTGATGGTTTATCTGCAGTGTGGCGATCCATTTCATTTCAGCAACTTCTGTTTTATTAACAAGATCCCCAACCCCTTATATCTTCTGTTATAAGTTGCACTGCAGTAAAAGTAAAAAAAGTGGCCATTATGAACAGATATATGCTTGGCCAGTGCATTTAACATATTCATGTTTCTGATGTCACATAGATGTTGCAAAACACACACTTTCAGCATTCGATTGGTTTTACCTATATAGAATGAAGTACATAATTTACATTGTGCCAAACAGATCAAATTCCTTGTCCTACAGTCTGCACAGAAATTAAATAATCTGCGTCCTGATATAGGAAGTACAAAGACATTAATACAGGATATGGCCTGATATGCCTTGCAGTGTCTGCATGGATATGTGCCCAACCAGGTCCATGTAAGGGATGGTTTCCTGTTAGAGGTATAACAAAGTTGCCTCTTAAGAGAAAAATTACTCTTAAAGCTGAATCTAGGTGTATCCCTTACAAATTTTTTAATCTTCTCATCAGATAACAAAATAGACCAATTCTTTGTGATACCACACACTCTATTGATGTTGCTGCTGTATGTTAGTGGACCCCTAGTTATGTGGCTATGGATAGGTTAAGCACCACTGCCATGACTGGAGCCTAGCAGGGAAATATCACTAGAAATATCTCTAACAAAGTACTGTCACCAAGTCTTCCTATCTGGAGTTTACTTTCTAAATGGATTATGCCCAGCAGTGACAAATCCAGATAAAGTGTAACATATTACAAAATTGGTGACTTTAGTCATTCACACCACGGTGGTGGTGCTGTGGTAGCATTGTCGCCTCACAGTAAGACGCTGTCCGGTTCGATTCTCAGCTAGAGCGTCTTCTGCGTGGAGACATGCGTGAATGGGCGTACCTTCATTGAAGGTTGTGCGTCAGGGCTAACTTGGCACGTAAAAATCAACTACCAATCATTAGCGGACCGAAGTTCCACTGTGGCAACCCCTAACCGGAAAAAGCAGAAAGACGCAACAAAAAGTGACTTTAGTCATTCACATCTCAAGACCATGAAAGAAGCTGTTTTCCTCAAGTGTATATATAATGCCTAATTTCAACTTGCCAAACACGCTGTACAGTTGTCAGCAGTTCTAAATTAGCTTGGTGTGCTTGTCACTGACACCCCTTTCCAGAAGAGGACATGTTTGGCCATAAACTGTAGCCTGGTAGAAAGCAATAGGTGTCTAGTAATTACAGGCTTACTGACAAGAGTGGAAGAAATACAGAACATCGTCCTACCTGACTTTCCTAACTTAAAGCAAAAACAAAAAGGAAAGCACATTCTTCCACCCCAGGATCAGCTTTAAGAGCCCTAAACAATTCTGTATGTTCTTTATTTGACCAATGCAGCTTATTTGGCATCAAGGTGCTGCAGCCTGCACATCTTGATTATATGCAATGTTTGCACTATGTTGTCTGTCTGGAAGGAAAAGGAGTATTAACCATGAGTGGGGATCAAACCTACCTGTTACAGTGAAAGCACCTTGGTTTGGGTGATGCCTTTTTATTCTGCCCACACCCACACAGACCGACAGACAGACACGCACACACCCACAGACAGACACGCACAGACAGACACGCACAGACAGACACGCACAGACAGACACACCCTATTATCAGGTTCAGAGTTACAGTGAACATAATATGCTCAGGAGTTTTAACTGAACACAGAGAATGCATCATCATACTCTGTGTAATGCATCAAAGAGGAAGCACAACTCTAAGATTATTACTCCTCTTCTGCCCCAGAATCATTGAGCCCTGTTCTTTCTCTCTCTAGTATGGATATCAGCGTCAGATAATTCTGAAAGCAATGACTGAAGTGTTTTACCACTGATGAAAGCTGATACTATGATGTAAGCTGCCTGGCCTCCCTTGAGTATCTACTGATTTTCTTGCATTCCTTGTAGAGCCTCTTGTGCTCAACTATGAGCATGACATGCAATGGTAACGATACCTTCATCAGTTATTCCTGCTCAGTCAAGAATTCTCAACTTAGTGGTGGGAAATTATAAAAGTATCTCAACCTTTTAGAGGTGGAAGTACCTTAGTGATCATCTTCACTGGCTTTGAAGATTTCTACTAGCTCAAGCTTCAGACTATTTTTTAATCTCCTTTGATACCAGCTGTATTCCTTTTTTCAGGAGTTTTCCATTACATTAGACTAGTTCATTTTTTGAGATACTTTCACTACCCCTTCCATTTCAGCATCTTCAAGCTGCTTTAATCACCCATTCCACTTCAGCACCTTCTTCAAAGTGTTTACTTGCCACATTTTTCACCTCTTCATGAAGCAAATGCACTGCAGAGCTGTATGCCTCCTGTGTCTGAAAATAGTCCTGAACTTTCTGCAAAGCTGTGAATCCATCTTTGCGTGTGAGCTATTCTAAGGCAAACAACACACCAAGTGTTGAAGTCACTTGATGGCAATATTTTTCCAGAGAGAGACTTTTTGAAAGACTCCTGTGAAGAAGAGAACTTCACTGAATCTAGTCCCGTGATGGAGTCTACAGAAAGGAAGAAAACTGTAAAATTCCAGGTAGTATACAAGTACGATTCAGGCAGTAATTTAAGCAGAATAATGAGAAACAGTAGATGTGATATACTCAAAGTAGATAATAAAAATGGAGTTAAGGAGAAGTTCCTCGGATTCTTAAATTAAATTAAATGAGGCTATTTCACATTTAGCACAATATCAATATTAGTGCTTTATGCAGCAAGACCAAAATTCAGACAAGACAGAATGCAGGCACTGGAAATATGCATAATGAAGCAAGACACTGATTTATTTATTTATTTATTTTAAGTACAATTACTGCTATTACGTATTAAAACAAATAGGATGCATACAAGCTTGGCCTAGTTGTTGAAGCAGAATATGCACAGAGATGAGGATGTTATCAAAACAGGACATTAGAATACACTCCTGTAAGTACATATAAATAGCAGAAGTCCACTAGCAAGAGAGAGACAGGGAAAAGAATATCAAAGAATGCGGATATCTGGAAAAATGTATAAAAAAAGTCCAGAATCAATGCCTTGAGGTATGCCAGAAAAAAAATAACTGACAAAAAAAGACAGGTTTAGTATGACTTAGAGAAATTGAACTTATGAAGGTTGCAGGCCAGAAGGTCACTACCTTAAAATTACGGTATAATGGACCATCTATTTCCAGCACACACTGCAACTGCTACCATCATCATGTGAAGGTCTGCAGTTGATCGAGAATGGTTTCTACCTTCTGCAACAAATGTAAATTACAGTCTTATGGGTCTCTTATTTCATTCCAGTCCCCACGTAACAAGGAAGAAATGATTCACGAAAACCATGGGGACCAAGACACTAAAAGTTAAGTAAATGCAGACTAAAGGTTACTACATGAGTTGGCAGTTTAACTTCTCATATGACTTAAAGCAGCTGATGATTATTCATAAACCGAGCCATAAATCATGCATAGAATTACAGAGGGGAAATCTGAAATTATTTGTTGTACATTCCAAATAATCTCTTCAAACAACAAAATCAATTGCACAAATAAAACAAGCAATCACCTTTGGAAATGGGGACTTGGGTAGTTTCTTCTACTGCATTTCACTTTGTTTAGGTGACAGACAAAAGGCACTGGGCATATCTGGTAGCTTCACTAATGCATACATTTTAAGGTTTTCCATTCTACCAATGAAAAGCAACTTTAAAATGACAGCACCTGTTAATCCATCATGGTAGCGTGCAGTTCCTTGCTGACTGCTACAGAAACCATCCCTGCATGTAATAAATTAAAATTTCACACACACTGTACATTCAGTTTCTAGGACTGAAGTGTTAATGCTAGAACTGTGCAACTCATTTATAAAAGCATTCTTAAGGGGTCCTAACTACAAAGTGAGGCCATGTAGTCTGTTGCATTTGTTTTGTCTTTGTAATAACAAAGTGTCAGTTAAGAAAATCACAGGTACTGTTCCAAAATAGTGTACATAATCTGAGTGCTGAAAGAAAAACAGATCTATTTTGTGCTTTTCTACATTGCATTTAAAGCCTATTTAGTCAGCTGCATAACCTTTCCTTTTGCTTTCCCACATTTACTACTTCTGTCTTAAGCATTTTAAAAGTATGAAGAATAAGTTTAGTTTAGGAAGAATGCACTGGTTATTTTAAGGATTATATCCCTGTTTTTGTACATAAATCATGTTCACTGCTGAAAATGTGGTAGCTAACTACATTGCAGACAGTGCTCTATTCAATGGCCATTTGTGTTGTGCATCAACTGCCCAGCTGCACTGTCCCTCACCACAAAGATTTCCTTATTCTGTGTATATGCGAGTTCTTAACAGAAAACAACCAATCTGAACAATACAGCTAGAACCAGCAGCTGGCACTGCAGCTGTGCGACATCATCACCAAGAGGCACTGACAACATAGGATACAGCAGGGAGGGGGGGAGGGAGACATGGCTAACAAAAGACTCTTGTCACTAACATTAGGACATAAAAAAGATAACTCAGACAATGTTAGAAGTGACAGAAGAGTGGAGAAGGGCAGCTACTGAAGAAAGCTATTTTACTCCAAAGTCTTCAGGTTGCTAGCATTGCCAACATTAAATGTACATCTCTCTCTTACTTTAAGAAATCCATCTCCCAGACAGTACTTTCTTGCTTCTTGTTTTTGTATGAAACCAGCATGTTATCATCGAATGTGCTAAGCTCCAAAGGCAATAAACATAAAAACATGAGTAGAATGTGTGGAAAGGAAGGTGCACAGGATCCAGTGTTCATAAACTGACATCATCCAAGGTTAAATAATATCCAGCAACTGTGCTCATATTTATCTTAAATTAAAAACTTAACACTAAAATAATCAAAAAAGAGAGAGACTATGTAACAGCACAATCACGATTCAGCTTTCTTAGTTCTGCCACATTCGCTCTTTCAGTACTTTCTAGAATCCTTAGAAATGGTTACTTTTAACGCATTCCTTAAAGATAACTAAGTTACTCCCCAAATTCTGCAATGTGTATTACTTGTGTTAAACCAGTACTAACCCACCTCACAGCAATTATGAATTGCATAACAGTTTAGATGCTTCTACTGTTCATACAGCCTAGGAAGCCTCCATTAATACTGATACTGCAAACTATGTTGGCAGCTACAGCAAATAGCTATTTTTGCTTTTAATATACAACTACAATAAATTTATATTGCAGCACATGGCACACTATCTTTAAAGTGGCCCTTGTACTGCACACAGGCCAAATTACCTGTTAAACAGCTTAGAAATAACTTACAGAGCGTCAAACATTTCTGTTTCACATTCAAGCATAGCAGGCAAGTCATTTTAAAGGCTTCTTTTCACAGTTACAAATACAGTTAAAATTGTTGTAAAGTGTGTTACTTCAACCACTTGCTGAGCAATGTACTTAGTATATAAAGTTATTTTTCTAGTTTAGTTAAGTTACTGTTTGTATACAAGTTGTTGGTATAGTTGTTTTTTCTCATTTAGTTAGGGTTTTGTTTGTATATATGTACTTTATGTGCATTGTTCAGTTACTCTGTTACTGTTTGTTGCATATTACTAATAAAATAATTCAGTTTAAAAAAAATGTTAGTAAAAAATTCTGCCTCTAAGACATGCAAGGTAAGCACAGCAAGGCTTCCAAAGAAAAAAGTGGAAAAGGAAAGAAATGTGAAACTTGTCGACTACTAAAAAACTGTAAAAGTGAAGGGGGGGTCTAGAAAATGAGGCTGTGAATGTATGACAAAATTTGCCCGAGACAATGGGTGTAATATCTGGAGAATATGCAAACCCTGGACATAGTAAATGCAGTGTACATACTTCAAACAGAAGGGCATTTAAGTATACATCAAAGGTCACAACCATACCTCTTACAGCAAGAAATCTGGACAAAAGCACAAATAATGGGGGTACAAAGGCCCAAAGATAGGGATACTTTTTTTTAAATATTGCTCTTACAAACTTAAAAAAGTTTGATAGAATAACATGTTTGCATTAGCATGAATTTTCTGAAGGATATTAAGTCTGAAAATCAAATGTCTGCCATTGCTTTGACTTCAGTCCTCAGTGATTTGCTAGTGATTTGTGAGAAAAATACAATTTTGAGAAACAGACCAAAAATATGACTAAAAAATCTGTACAGTCTGCAAAAATCTGGACAGTTGAGAGCTATGGTCACAACACTAGTGAAGTGAGGCTTAAGACTCCAGAAGTGTCTTCCTAAATGTCTAAAACCAAAGGAAGTGCAATGATTCATTATAGCAATAACCCACGCCTGGGTGTGGGTAATGTGGGATTTAACCACGGTTGGCGTGGTTTGTCTCGAGGGCGAAGCCAGAGGGACCAAACAAAGACAACCGTGGTTAAATCCCACATTACCCACACCCAGAAGTGGGTTATTGCTATTATACTATGACATTATTTAAGAAAAGAAACAATTACTTTTCTTAAATAATGGCATTGTATAATGCCTCTTTGCTGCCCTTCCACAGCTGTCTGGCATCCGAGGCAGTTCTGATGTACTGCGCATGCCTACACAGTACATCAGAGCTGTGGCCAAAAGCAACGGAGAAAGCAAGATCTCCATTGCTTTTTTACTGTTTCGCTATGTTAAATGGGTTTAACATAGCGAGACAGCTTTAAAATAAGCAACGGACATCTCCGTTGCTTATTTTAAAGCTGTCTCGCTATGTTAAACCCATTTAACATAGCGAGACAGGTTTAAAAAAAAAAGCAACGGAGAAAGCAAGATCTCCGTTGCTTTTTGCACACTGTGTCGCTATGTTAAAAGAGTTTAACATAGCGAGACAGCTTTAAAAAAAGCAACGGAGATCTCTGTTGCTTTTTTTAAACCAGTGTCGCTATGTTAAACTCTTTTAACATAGCGAGACAGTGTTTTAAAAAAAGACATACTAATGGAAAAAGTCAGGGCGACCGGACCTTTTTCCATTAGTATAAGTCGATTTACAACGTGCATGCTGGCCAATCAGCGTGCACGTTTTGGAGTATTAATAGGGGATCATGGTATAATAAGCAGGATGACATCTGTTCAGCAAGACTTAATTCACTGCCCTAAAGAAAATGCCCGATTTAAACGACAGTAAAAACAGTCTTGACTTAACATTTAAGAATGTGAATATATTCTGTCTTTGAAAAACTGTTTCATACGAGTTAGTGTATATAGGAAAATAACAGAAATGTGAAACTTCCCATTCAGTATAAAGTGCGACTGACACCATCTTGGTGAGGGAAAAATTACAGAAACAAAGTTGCAATCTATGAGGGATTCAAAAGAAGATGGAACAAACTGAGCAATGGAAAGGATGCAATCCACAGTGAAGTCTGCTTTTACTAGAAAAGGGAAGGAGGCCTTAACTGGCTGACAAAGTACAAATCACTTTCATATGACAAAGCATCAATGTATTTGTCAAGAAATGCAGCTATTTACCTTGGTAGTCTACAAACTTTCAGTATCTGTGAACAGGCCAAGTACTGCATGGAACCATGCATACTGCTGGGGTATGAAGAAAAGAACAAAACTCTATTTAGGTTCATAGGCTAAGTACTAGGCTAGTTCTTGTGGGGCATTTTAAACCTAGCTAATTTCCCTTTCAAAGATGAAAATCAAACCTTAAACCTTGCAACTGCAAAGTACACACCTTTAACCATTATACCAACCCCAACTACTAGGCTAGAAGGTTCTGACAAAAAGGACAGATCTGAAGGACACAACAACCATTTTGTGAAGCAAAGGATCTAAGATCTGCCTAATAAAATACAGGGCCAGCAAAAGCAGATCATGAAAGAATTAGAGGTAGCTTCTGCTGAAGCAGGGTTGTCTCTATTACTAATAAATGGCTATTTTTGTTCCCTGTATATGAAAGATGACATCTTTAAAAGGTTTTGTGTATGCTTATGAAATTGTCAAAGAACGATATTAGGTGATTTCCAAGATGGATGGCTATACAGTGATCAACAGCTTAACTCCAGCTCTCCCAGTGTTAAAGGACCAGGAACTCACTTTTTTAGGAAATTCACTTACCGGCTATTAAGTACACTACCTGGATGCCAGCAAAGAAGAAATTAAGAGAGCCTGAAAGAAACTCAGATAGGAAAAGTGAAGAGAAAAAAACAACCAGGAAGAATCCTACAGCTATTCAGCAAAAAACAGTTCAAGCTCTAGCTCTGATGCAAGACATGGTTTGCAGTAATCTAGAGGAAAAATAAGTCAAAGGTTTCAAACCTGATTAAAAATATGAAACACTGAAGGAATATATCAACTCAAATAAAGGCTGGAAAAAATGGAAAACACTTTAAACAAATATTCAGATGAGCTGATAAAACTGCAAAAAATCAGAGGATGAAATGAAGAAAAGGCTGGATGAATAGGAGACTGCCCAAGAAGAGATGGTAGAATTAGAGGACACAGCATGTAAGTAACACTGAGATTTTCTACTATACCAGAGAAACTAGAAGGAAAAGACTATTAATTTTGTGATGGCATAAAATGGCGACTGGAATTCCATGGCAGGCTCTGTTAATTGAAAGGGCACATCGTGTATATGCTCTAAACCTAGCCATGACCTGTATTAGTAAAAATGCAGTCATGCCATGACCTGTATTAGTAAAAATGCAGTCATACCATGAGAGTGTATCCAGAAAAAAATTGTGGCAGAAGGGCAAAGTATTAGAAGCTGGAGAGTAGAATGTTTGTGGAAAATGATTATTCACCATACGCCTGGAAGAAGAGAAATTTATTCCAGCAATCAGGGAATGCCAAGAGGCAGGTGTGTGATTCAAACTGCTGTATCCAGCTGTCTTCAAAAATATTCTTTTCCTGGAGGATCAAAGTTTTTTTTTTCCTATGCAAAACAGGTTGGGGGGGGGGGGACACAAAAGTTTGTCCAACAAGTGGTGAGCCATCAAAAAGAAGGGGACTCTGCTTCTCATTCTTCTGATAGTAAGGTTGATACAGAAATTTTACCAGTGAAAGCTTTTCCAATGTTCCAAAGGAAAATGCTTGGGAGAGAGAAAAATGCAAAAGAGCCAACTAAAGAAATTGGGAGTACCTTGGACTTGAAACAAAGTTTGCAGTTGGGAGAAGATGAATAGGAAGACCACCAGTAGCACTGACATTAATGAATAAATGAGAGACTATAAAGCATCAATAAGATATATGAAATATGGCTTTACAAGAAAAAGTAGCTGAGAAAGATTGGATTTTTGTTGACTTTTGTTGCACTTGGAGGACGGACAGGCATATGCCTCATTTCATGTAATTAATGTTTGAAAGAACACTAAAAGGGAAAAAAAAAGGAGAGAAAGAAGGAAAAAGTAACAGTACAAAATATTTTAAAGCAATTTTAGTGACTGATGAATGTAATAAAGATACTGAAGTACAAGTGCTTTTTTCATTTCTTTAGTTTTAATAAATGTAGGCATTACAATGTAAAAGAGACGAGACTGGAGAAAAGCATATTTAAGTCAGTAGGTTGTAATCTTGGGCTGCTGGTATAGGGGATAGGGTATAAAATTGGGACTGATTATAACATATGTAGAACTGAATTTTTTCTTTTTACTTTTTCATAGGTAAATATCTGAATTATTGTCCTTTGCTTACTCTAATCATTTTTTGTGAAAGCGGGTAGATTTAAAAAAGTGAGACCACAATGTAATAAACAGTTTTCTTTAAGCAAATGAATGTTCAGTGCCAGCTGAGAAACGTGGAGCAGAAGGCAGCTCTGTATTTTGATCTTATGTTTCCATGGAAACAAGGTGACTAAAGGTCAAAAGGCAAGAAATCAAAAAATCTGGACAGTGTTTACAGAGAGAAATGTAAAATTAAGGACAAGCAGGTCAAAAAATGAAGTTTGAAATTATTGGAAGTGAATAAGAGATGGTCTTTCTGGTAGCTAAACACTTTAATGCATTCACTAGAACAGGGTATAATTCAGTTTTATTTAAAGACAGCAAGTACACTTTTTCTCAAGGCCAAAGGTTAATGTTTTCTGAAAACATGCATTTTTTTACATCTGGGAGGGTAATAAAGATAAGACAAGAACAGACAGCAATTGGTGTAAACAGGAGCATGAGCTGTAATATGCCGCTTAGTATGAATAAGCTTAATTTTAAGTTATGTTTTGCCTGTGTGCAGCTGTCAATTTGGGACAATTGCTCCTATCAGGAGGGTTAAATGTCATTATTTGAAGATATACAAAAGTTTTGCGGGTTTGCTTCAAGTTAATAGATTATGGGTGTCTTCTAGGAGTGTTTTTTTTTTGTTTGAGGGTTTCTATTAATACAAAAAAAGTCTAAAATGTGACAGGTTCAAATGGTCATGACAAGAAACGACTGCATAAAATATCACCCTGGCAAACATTAATAGGTGCAAGTAACACGAAGCTGCAGATAAACATTTGCAAAAGCTGTTATATAGAAAACATATGAGAATAATAACCTATCATCATAATGGCTACATTAAACATATTTTAGAATGTGAATGGCCTCTCAGATACAGCCAAAAAGGAAAAAGTGCTGAATTATATTAAGAAATGCAGAGTTCAAACAGCAATGCTTCAGGAGACGCACTTGGAAAGAAAACAGCATGAAAATCTGATAAAGGATTTGAATTTCAGGAGTGATATTCAGCAGAGTATCCAGGGCAAAGGAAAAGTGGAGTACTCATACTAATTGCTAGAGGCATTCCAATAGTCATAGAAGAGGGGAAAAAGATAGCAATGGTAGATTTATGGTAGTAATGGGCTACCAGCAAGGGAGGAGGATTACGCTGACATGCATTTATATTCCACCTAAACTATTATGGAGCTTAAAAATTTTTAGAAGAAATAATCAGCTTTCAGCAGGAAATATTACTTACAGGTGGGGACTAGACCTAGAAGGGAAATATAACAAGAGACCATATTTTTGCAGAAATTTATGAAAATATTTAGTATGGAAGACCTGAATTCAATAGTAAGAACTCGAGAATTTACGTATTATTCCCCAAGGTACAATAACGGGTCTAGACCAGACTGAAATTATATTTCACAGGAACATGTGAATTTCATTAAAAAATTCAAGACACATCCAATAACTATATCAGATTATGAGCTTATAACAACTAAAATAAAAATGCATGGTAATGAAGTCCAAATAAGACACTGTCACTTCCCCACCTACCTGTTAAGAGAGGAATTTAAGTAATGAGTAGTAGAAATTGAGAGTTACAAGGAAAGAAAAAAATTAATTCAGAAGCTATAACTAGTAAGCGGGATAAAATCTAAGTAGAGATTAAAAATAGGGTAGAAATAAAAGTAAGAGTTATGGTTAAGAAGTAACAATAATTTTTAAGAAGGTCTGACTACGGGTAAAGTATTGCAGAATAAGATGAATCTCAAAGAGCAAGCGAAGGTGCAAATTCAGAGTGCTAAAGAGAAAATAAAGGAATATCTGGATAATTACGCATGAGTTTAGAAAGATTGCTGCTAAGTGACCATTTTTTGATAACTCCAGAACACACACACTTTTAGCACGACTTAGGCAACAGACTTGGGCAACAGAAAGTATAAAGTATAAAGTATTACTGTTAAACTTAAGGAGCATAAAACAAGAAAAAATAACCAGAGATCTTGCAGCAGTATTAAAGGCATTTCAGAATACTGATACAAATTTGTATAAAGCAGAGAAACCTGGAAATCAAGAAAAAGCACAAATATTAATATTTATGGAAGATTTGGGTATGCCACGGTTAGAGGTACATGAGGCTAAACAATTAACAGTTAAGACAGGAGGAGATGAGATAAAAATGGTGATGCATAACCCATCTGCAGGAAAGCATCCAGGAACAGATGCTATTCTTGTGTAAGTCTGGAAGTTAGGAGGAAGGTTTTGTTTAACAGTATTTCACAAAGGAGGGGAAGTGCCAACAACTTGGAAGAAAGTTGTGGTGGCTGTAATAACTAAAGACAGTAAGAATCCATCAGATCCTACTTCATATAGGCCCATTTCAATTTTAAATCATAATTATAAAATGCTTCTGTTTAAAATAGCTGAAAGAATGGCAAAGATTTTGCCAAAATTGACTGATATGGATCAATGTGGAGGGGAGGCAAACATTGGATAACATTAAAGAGCAATGATGATCCAGGAGAAAGCAGAATGTGAGAAAATACTGCTGGTGATGGCAGGTCTTGATGCAGAGAAAGCATTAGACAGGGTAAGCTGGTATTTTATGAGTAAGGCAATGGAAGCATTTGCATTCCCTGATGCAATTACAAGGTATGAGGGATCAGAGGCAAAAATTAAAGTGGGAGGGTTCATTTCTGATAAGTTGTGTCTGAACAGAAGAACCAGGCAGGGGTGTCCTCTTTCCCCTTTATTTGCAAAATATTTAGAGCCATTGGCCTCAGAAATTCAAGGACATAGTAATCAATAAAACTTGGTTTTATTTGCAGAAGATATTTTGTACCTGTTAAAACCAAAAAAAGGACATCTCAGTGCACTTGACCATTGAGACAGTTAAGTCTTTTTCAGGATATAAAATTTAACGACAATAAAACCGTCTATAGCTGTAAACCATGTGCTCACAACATATGAATTGGTTCAGCAATATCCATATCTGTAAAATGAAGTACTTAGGAATAAGAGTTAAAAAACATTTCTGTTATGGTAGCTAAATATATGTGGGAAGAGACTAAATAAAATAGAATACAAAAACTGAGAAGCTGGAAGCTCTTGCTTATGGATATGAACAGTAAGATACAAGCAGTAAAAATGTTTTTAGTCACTTTAATTTTATCTGGAGGTCAGGCTTTTTTTTTTTCAACCAGAGGAAAAGTTGTGGACATAATCAATAAAAAGTTGAAGCATTTTATCTGGAAGTGGAAGAGGGCAAGGGTCAAGTGGATACATTGATCCTTCCAATAGAACAAGGTGGTTTAAGATTACCTAATTCAAATAGATATTTTATAGCTACACATTTAAGTCACATATACACACAAGCAGAAAGTTATAACTCAAAGTAGAAACAGATCTTGAAGCAGGGAGGTAATTCATGAAAAAAAGAAAAAGGGAATTTGGATGCAGATCCTTGAGAATAACCACCACACATATATTTATAAAGTAGCAAAAAGTATTCTAAGGACTAAGTCAACAAAAGAATAAAGAAAGGAGATTCTGCTGAAAGAGATGACTGCAACTGGGGGTTACAGAGAATAAGTAATAGGGGGCTAGAATTTACTGGAGAAAACTGGCAAAGCAGCCAAGGTATTGTGAGAAAATAACTCGAAAGAGAAAGGTAACAGGGAAGGTGTTGGCCTCTCACTCTATCAGGGACTGATATAATTCCCCTATTCTTTTCTCTTTGCCTTTACTCTAAGTGAAATACCTGCTCAGGTAGAGCTTTTACATGAATCTAGAATAGAAGTTTGTTATTAACAGGGGATAATTATTAGTCCATATAAAATACTGCACAATAACTATAGGAATCAAATCAGAAGAGAACATGAAAATTGGGAAGACAGAACAAATAAGCAATTCACAAGGAAACAATGGAATGACATATGTATGGTTCCCAAATATGTAACAAAGTCCAGAAGACTTAGGATTTTTGCTCGGAAGTGTTTGCATAGGTATGCTCATACCCCAAGCAGACTCCAAAGAATTTTTCCTCAGGTAGATGGCAAATACTGGACGTGTGATGGGGAAGAAACGGGAACTGGAAGTATATGTTTTGGGAGTGCAATGAGTTGGTAGACTTTAAAAAACTCCCTACAGAGTACTCTGTCAGAAATATTGGGTGACAAATTGGTGTAACTAAGGAAATTATTTTTCTGAGTTAGGATACAAGATTTGATTTGCCTAGGAACAGTAAGGTCTTAAGTTTAATATTTGTGGCTGCCAAAAAAAGGCAATTACTAGAAAATGGAAATAAAAGTCTAAACTAACTGTATTTGAAGTACTGAATAGAGAATGGGATTTTTAGAAAAAGAGTAGGAGCAAATTATATATATATATATATATATATGGAAATTGTGGCAACACATGCAAAATAATGTTTTGGAGGAGGAGTGAGGTTTAAGGGAAGGCTGGAATTGATCAATTTATGTAATGTTGAATTGATATTTGTATATAAAAAAACAATGATGTATAATGTTTGTAACTGTGAACATGTTAATATGGTTTGTGTTCTTTTATATGAATGTACGTTTGCTTAGGTCTTCAGTGGTAATTCAATAAAATTGTTAAAAGAATGACACCGGGTCTATTAGACAATAAAGATGGTCATCAAATGGAAATTTGGACTTTTGCATGAGCCTCCAAAGTAGGCTGACACATTAAATAGTAGAATTTTTATAAGAATTTGTCATAAAACTATACCCAACAAAAAACTGGTTAGATTTTAAAAATGTTGCCTTGGGAGGGTTTTAAAAAATTTACATACAAACATGCAAAATGATACAAATTATTGTATTGTAACAATAACAAATCTGACATTATAGACTGTTGGAAAAGATTTTCTAAAGTTAATCAATGGATTTTTTGAATTAGTATTCCTCTTCATTCAAATGCCATAAAATCATCTCTCTATCATGTGAGACAGAGCACCTCGCTGGCTCTGTTCAAGAGGAATCTTGACCAGTGGATGGGAGATCGTAGGTTTACCCCGGGGATCATCTCTGTATCACTGCTGGACAGAGGCACGGCAAACTAATGGGTACAGTATTCTTCAACCTAAGGGGTGGTGAAAGCCACACAACTCTGGCTAGGCTTATAAATGCCCTAGGGCAGATAGCCTAGTATGAACCTATGAACCTAAATACTAGATTTATTAACAGATCAATCTTATTTCATAAAAAAATTATTGCATGTTCTAATATGTGGATATAGTACCCTGCTCTTAGTACTTATGGAAAAGTCTCATTTTCTTATTTGATACCAGTTTCAATTTCCACTATATTTTCTAAGATGAGTGTTACTTGTTACAGCTTCAAGCTCTCTGGAATGAAAAATCTCAGTTTTCATGTAAATATTACATATAGTTATTCCATAGATTCAGTTATTCCTGTTATTTTTCTATCACTTGTAGTTTATGTAAATGGGCTTAGACTTGTTTTGTTACTCTCCTGTTTAAAAATTATTTCAATAAAAGGTTACTGGAAAAATGTTAATAAAAACTCTTTAAATCTCACTTGTTACACATTTAAAAAGCATGACACATACAGAAATACATATGCATATTTTAAAAATGAAGTTACAACACAATTATACTTAAGAAATATGAATGTAGCTATTCATTTTCATTCCAACTGTTTCTCCACTGTTGCAATCTGTTAATTCTTAAGGGTCATTCTGGCCTTAATTTGACTCCATATACAAATATCACTTCTCTGTATTGCTTATACATATTCTTATAAAATGTTCAATTCATGATACCAGAGTGAATAGCACTAAGGGCATAACACTGACCCCATCTCAAATTTGTAAATGTTAGTCTACACATATATAAAACTGTTTTTAACCATAACAATTCAAATCATAGATAGTATCACATTTTCTGGCAAATAAGCATTATTCACTTTTGGTTCTATGATAAAAACAAAGTGAAGGTAGAAGTTGGATATTAAACATGGTTTGCTGGTTAGAATAAAAAATGCTGTATGTATACATTTGAAGTGAACAAAGTGAAAGAAAGCCATGTAGCCTACAGACTGTACCTAGTGATATACCATATCTGCATAACGTACATTTACGTAAATAGACAAGTACTCAATATTAACTTCAAGTGAAGTGTTTTATAACCTACGGCTATAGGGGAGTAGATACTAGTATGAATCCATTAAGAGAAATCCAGGTGTAATGCTATACCAGCAGATAGATATTCTGCATACATTGTGCAGTCCTATTCCTGGAGGAAGTGTCATATACTTACCTTTAATAAAAACAGAAGTATAATAAAAATGTTTTACTGTTACTGTGAAATACCTGTGTAAGCCTACAAAAGGCAATATATCCCATACATCCTTTAATAGCTCTTAGGGAAACATTCATGGTACATTCATAGTATATGGATACTTGGGTAATTATACAACGACCCCCCATTAATATTCCAAAATGTGCATGCTGATTGGTCAGCGTGCCCGTTGTAAATCAGACTTATACTAATGGAAAAAGACCGCCCAGACTTTTTTCATTAGTATAAGTCTTTTTTTTTTTTTTTTGTTGAACAGCAATGGAGAACGGAAGAGCCCCGTTGCTGTTATCTCGCTATATTAAACGAGTTTAACATAGAGATATCTTAAAAAAAAGCAACGGAGATCTTCCTTTCTGCATTGCTTTTTTAAAGCTGTCTCGCTATGTTAAACTCGTTTAACATAGTGAGACAGCTTTAACAAAAGCAATGGAGAAAGGAAGCTCTCCATTGCTTTTTTTTTTTTTGTTAAGATATCTCGCTATGTTAAACTCTTAACATAGCGAGACACCTTTTAAAAAGCAACGGAGATCTTCCTTTCTCCATTGCTTCCACACACAGCTCTGATGTACTGTGTAACCATATGCATGCGCAGTATATCAAACTGCTGCAGAATATTGGACAGCTGCGGAAGGGCAGTAAGGAGGCATTATACAATGCCATTATTTAAGAAAAGTACGTTTTTTTTCTTAAATAATGTCATTGTATAATAGCAATAACCCACTTCTGGCTGTCGATAATGATGGATTTACCCACGGTTGACTTTGTTTGGCCAATCGGGCTTCGCCCACGTGACCAAACCACACCAACCGTGGGTAAATCCAGCATTACCCACACCCAGTCATGGGTTACTGCTTAAATATTCTAAAGATTTCCATTCTCTCCTTATAGACTCATGCAGCTCAGCACTGAAGCTGGCTGGTCCATTCCCTGGTACACCTAGGGAGTTCTGGGTTTTTCTGTAACATAAATGATTACTCTTCTGGAGAACAGCATATGAGAACTTGACTTCAGATGTAATGCTATCCCAATACATATACGTTATAGACCTATACCGCATTTTCCATGCTGAAATGAAATCACATACTTATCCCTTACAGAAATCAAATGCAATGCAACTTGGAAGTCTACATATTCTAATGATCATACAGTCCTACAGATGTTATCCAGCAACATACAGTTAACATCATACTTCTCAACTGTCCGGATTTTTGCAGAATGTACAGATTATCTCATATGTTTGGTCTCTTCCTCATAAAATTTCTGGTTTTCTGGCAAATTGTTGTGGATTGAAGTCATTAAAGAATGACAGACATTTGAGTTTCTACATTCATATCCTTCAGAAAATGCATCACAACACAAAACGTTATTCTAGCAACTGTCTGAATTTTGAGGAGCAATACTTTAAATCTGTCTGCATTTTGGGCGTGTGCCCCCCCCCCACCCCATTATTTTGGCTTTGTCCAGATTTCTTGCTCCAAGAGCTTATGAGGTATGGGCTACATTTTCTGAAATTTCTGAAATCTGGTATATGGTTTTTGACCTCTACTTATATTGTGTTTTTAGGAGCAAGTGTAATGGAAAAGCTACATCTTGAATTTCTGACTGCCCTTTCAAAATTTCCACTAATGCTTTTTTCCCCTGTTCAAACATCATGCTTGAATATATTGCTTTTAGGGCAAATATAGTAATGCTTTTTTTTTTTTTTTTTTTTTTTTTTATTAAAAAGTCAAACACTTTGTGCAGTTATATGGATTTGCCAAAGTGAGGAAAATAATGGAAAATGAGTATGAATGCTGTAAAATTAATCTAATGACATTTGCACAGGCGTGGGTAATAAAGTAATGATGCCAAAAAACAAACATAGGTTACATCTTCAATTTGTTCAAAAATTAGCCAAAAGCAAAACATTCAGCTTTTTGTTCTCATACCTGGTCAGAGGAGACTATGCATTTCTTATACAGACACCTACTTTGACTGTGAAAGTGTTATCTACAAAGAAATTATGCGTTTACTTTGGCTCCCCTCTTCACAGGATCGAATGGATGGAAGCTCGAAATTCATAATCTTGAGACCAGAATCTCGAACTTCCATCCACTCGAAATTGTGAATGGGAGCCTTGGGTTTAAAAAAATAAAAAGTTAACTTACCTTATTGCAGGGGGCCAGATCCCCTGTACCCTAGCAGTTTAAATATGAATGTTCTGTGTCTGCACTATAGCGGAGGAATGGAAAATCTTCCTTTCTGCGCTTACGTGTATAGCACAGAATGGGAGATTTCCCTTTCCTTAGTGTGATCTCGGAGTAGGTATATTTAAGTGGGGGCACAGCCCCCCTGCGAAAACATTTGAAAGGTGTTAATTTTTTTTTTTGTCCCTTTCATATGTTAGAGTTTCTCTAAATTCGAGATTCTGGTTACGAGTTTATGACTTGAGTGTAGAGAAATTCGATCATATGAAGGGGAACCGTTTACTTTTTGTATACAGGTAGACATGCACTAATCTGGCACTACTAGGACCAGATGAATGCTGTTTCACAGAGGGATCACCTCTTAATACCTAAATACTATACCATACCTTTAAAATATCATGTAAATCAGGTAATCAGTACAAGTTAGATAATACAGGAAACAGAAACATTTGACAAAAAAGCAAGTGAAATTTTAATTAAGTAATGCACTGTACAGGCACAGGCAATATGTGTACAGTTCAGTAAATAAAGGGTACATCTGCATGACCAGAAGCTATTAGCTCTAGATTTTTCAGTGCCCCCCCCCATTGGTTGTTTTCTAGCAATTTTTTGAACATATCTTGCAAGGTTTGCTGTTTCATATACTTTGTTTTCTCACGGTTTATTGTATCCTGCAGCATATAAATGCTCATTATTTCTTGTTCAATAATAAAACTTCATTGCTCTAATCCTTTCAGTAAATCACCTGTCAAGTCAATTAGCCTTTCGATAGAAAGTCTCTCTTCTACAACTTCATCTTAATCACTGCTTTCTCTTCCGCTATCTTCTTTCACCGGATGTACAACCATCTGTACAATGTTTGAGTCAGTATAACTATGAACAGTGGGCTCATCCTCATCTAAATTAATCCAGTCTTCGATATTATCATCTAATCTCAATGCAAGATCCTTGGCAACAGGATTAGTTAGCTCTTGAACAAAAGAAAGGAGTTCACATATAGTGTGTTTTCCTTGAAAACCCTAAAGCCTGAAAAGTCATTTTCAGTCTCACCAGGTGCAGATTCAGACATTAAACCTGTCCATAATTTATGCCAACTATTCTTCATTGTGGATGGCTCCACAAACTACCAAGCATTAACAGCACAGTTAATCATTGATTTCATATGAAAATCCTTTAGAAATTCCTGGACTTGTTTGCCAACATTAACTGCACTCAACAGGCACCTCAAACAGGAAATGATACTTTGACTTGAAGGAACGTAATATGCCATTGTCCTGGGGTTGAATCAATGATGTACAGTTAGGTGGCAGGTAGATACCTAAACATAGTTTTTTTTTTTTAACCAGCAGTTCTGCTTTTGGGGGTGCTGAGCAGTTGTCTGAAATAAGCATTCTCTTACAATTGTGGGCAAGGCCAACAGATTTACAGTGAGCTCATGCTTCAGGAATAAAATTTTCAAACCATTCTACTGTGATGCTAGTTGTAATGCATCCTTTTTTGTTAGCACAGTAAATTACAGGAAATTGCTTTATACCTTTGAACGACCCAGAACGTAAACTTTTGCCAGTGACCAGTAACTTACACCTGTGGGTTCCTGCAGTATTAGAGCAGCCAAGACAGTCACATGATCTTTAGATGCCTTAAAAACCTGTTAGCAATTTTGCATCAACTGTTAGTATTCTCCTTGGTGAACATCGTCAATACAAGACGGTCTCTTCAGCATTATACGCCTGCTCGGGGCTTAATTTTTCATTGAAAACCAACTTGGCAACTCATCAACAAACTTAGCTGCTGCTTCTTTGTCTGCTGAACATTTTTCACTACAAGCTGCTTGAAATTGCAAACCATACCGATGCTTGAACAATGAAACCAACCTTCACTACTGTCACACTCATAATCCAGACCTAGGTCTTTGTGAAACACTCCCGCTTGATCTTTTACCACATCTCCAGACACTTCAACATCCTCACTCACACAAAGCATAAACCAATTTATCAAGTTCCGAACTCTTGCCGCCTTTCATTGTTTTTCTTATGCACATCTTTTTCTTTGAGCCAGTGTCAGCAAAAATATGCAGTTTCTGTTTCTTTATATGAAAGACTGTGGAACAGCCAATGTTGTAACACTTGCATAAGTTCTATACCGATACACTACTGCCCATTTTTTTTCAAGATCTTAATCTTATCTTTAACGGATAATGTGTGGTGTTTCACTTCACAGTACGAGATGCACTTTATTTACTAAGGCCGTCACACCAACATGTAGGCAGATGTAGTGTAACCAAAAAGAGTGCGCAGTTAAGTACGTGGAGTTTTGAATTCAAAGCCAGATTAGCGAGGGAACCTGATGATAGGAAGGTGGATTAGTGAACGTCTACTGCACACAGATTCCCTTTCCTCACACACACACACATACACACACGAGATGGCATGATAATGTGCAGGATTGCTGGGTCACATCTGGGTTCGTTTTTCAATTATATTTCCACGCTTTAGGGTAATTTTTTAGTATAGTAACTGTACCAACAAAATATTGAACCATAAACTGCTTTGAAGGTGGTAAAGTGTTTTTTTTTTCAGTTTTAAAGTCAGTTTCTACAACTTAAAATAAAAAACAAACATGAGAAAATTAACTTAAGCATCCAATATTTAAAACACTGATGTCAAGGTATACAGATAATACAGCTTTTTTTTTTTTTTTTTTTTTTACAATGACAGCTGAGTTAACAGCATCATAATCATAAAAATAAACACCAGCAGGAAAGAAGATCCACAAAAGATGTTTGAGAGCTTTCATTTAGTATAATATAAAACTTCAGAATATCTTTGTTTGCTAAGTTCGTACACCGATCACGGATTACCATTTATGCAGGTAGTGCCTGCCGCCTGCATGAAATAACTCACATAGAAGAGGCAGCATGTGTTACGCATATTTTTCATAATCATGTTTTCCCATATACGACTCACTTTGCCTGCTGTTTCTCAGATAAAATTTCTTTAAAAAGTCTGCTTCGGAATATCTGTTTACTATTGTGTGGTTCCACTAGGATACCTCAGACAAACTCTTCAAAACACAAATGCTTTCCTCTAACTGCACAAAACTGCTTCAAGTATATAAACATGGGAAGTAATTATGTCCAACTGCAAAGAAAAAAAGCATCCCTTTTTTTGCAAACAATCCTCACAGAACCCCCATATTCCTCTACTTTATTATTCTCACTACAAGACACTCCAATGCTGAGAAAGTGCAATTCTTTAAAATATTTAAAGCAAATTAATTACTGTGGCTCTGAGATACTGTGATCTTACAGCTAAGATATCCAATCCCAGCTGTCTCACTCTCCTACTAAAGAGATAAGAATAGGAAGCAGGAGAATAACACACCAAACAGGCTTAGCAGTCATAAATGTAGAAAGATCAAGGACCAACTCAGGTTTCTGGGGCTGATGTCCTGGGAGGGAGACTTTCTACTGATCCGAGGTCACCTCTTGCTGAATCTTAGCATTTTATAACTCTCTGGAACAAATATTTAACATTTTATTTAACAATTGTTTGCCAAGATGGACTGGACAACAGAGTCCATTTTCAGCAGAGTCCTGGGGAGAAAAACTCCATAAGTTTACAGAGAAGAAAAATTTACAAGAGACATTACAGAGTAGTAGCATACAGATTGTAGACTTTACAGCCGTTAGTATACAATAAGAGAATATTCCCCCATTTGGTTGAAAATACAAGTGTACAAAATATACAATGAGAGTAGATAAAAACCTGGTAGAGCATTGCAAGATATTGCATAGAGTACAGTTTTGTACCTACCATAAATGTAGATGTTCGAGGATCCACATTGCTGCAGTCCTTACTATTGGGTAGTCCGCTGTCCAGTCGGCCCGAATACCAGAGTATATGGCTGACGTCGGTCAGGGCGCATTAGACTGACGTCAGTACGTCAGGGTACTAATGCGCATGACCGACGTCATATCCTCAGTCTTTTCTTGCCCCAGATGTCAGAAGACCCTAAAAAGACAAGGCCCAAAATACCTGCACCAAAAATATGTACAATATATACAGAAATATATACAAAAATATCAACATATAACCTCACCTACACAACCACCCCTAAACACAGAGGGAAGGAGGGAGGGTAAATTGGACTGCAGCAATGTGGATCCTCGAACATCTACATTTATGGTAGGTACAAAACTGTACTATGTTCTTCGCTCCACAATGCTGCAGTCCTTACTATTGGGTAGAATCCCAAAGCAGAGGTAAGGGAGGCTGGCAAATCATAAAGAAGCAGGAGCTGACAACATGCCTTGCAAAATAGCTGTGGCAAAACCAGCCCTAGACTTAGAGTAGAGAGGAAGGTGATAATGCTTAGAGAAAGTATGCACTGAACTCCATGTAGCTGCCTCCAAAATATCCTTAGTTGCCACCCCTTAGAAATGCTGTTGAAGTGGCAGTAGCCCTAGTGGAATGAGGCCTAATCCCAGCTGGAATCTCCTTGCCATGATGGGAATAACAAAATGAAATGCAAAACCCAATCCACTTAGAAATAGTTTGCTTAGACACAGGCTTGCCCTGAGAACTCAAAGCAAAAGAAACAAACAACTGCTGAGACTGCCTGAAGTCCTTAGTCCTGCTTAAATAATAACGCAACTGCCTATGTACATCTAAAGTGTGCAAAATCTTTTCCCCTTTATTTTGGGGATCTGCATAGAAAGTGGGCAAATGAATAGTTTGGTGTAAAGCCACACTAGAAACCACCTTAGGCATAAAGGAAGGATTAGTACGTAATGATACCCTATCCTTATGGAAAATCAGAAAGGGCTCTACTGCCATAAGGGCCTGCAACTCAGAAACCCTTCTTGCAGAAGTAATAGCCAACAAAAAAGCAGTCTTCCATGACAAATATTTCAAATCAGCAGTACCCGCAGGCTCAAAAGGTTGTAGAGTAAGTTTTTCCAACACAAAATTGAGATCCCAAGCAGGAGTAGGAGCTCTACGTGGGGGTCTTATATTCTTTGCCCCTCTGAGAAACTGCTTGAACAAAGGATGCGAAAACAATGGTGGGTCACAATCATAGTGAGCTGAAATTGCTGCAGCATGAATCTTAATGGAAGAGAAGGACAAACCTTTGTCCAATAACTCAGTAAGATATTGAAGAGCCACACTCAAATTAGGCTCAGAAATATCCAAATTCCTTGCTGCACTCCAAAATAAAAATCTCTTCCATTTTTCTGCGTACACTTTCCTTGTACTAGGTCTTCTAGCTTCCATAATCACATTTAAAACTTGTTGAGGAAGGTGAGACCGGCTGTCTCTCAAAACAGAATATGCCATGCTGTTAGATGTAGAGAGCGAAGCTTGACATTGAGCAGGTGGCCGTCTCTCTGAGACAACAGGTGTGGAATCAAGGGTAAAGGCCATGGAGGCTTCTTTACTAGGCTCCTCAGTAATGGGTACCAGTGCTGCCGAGGCCAATCTGGAGCTATTAAAATCATCCTTGGCTTGTCTTGTCTGACCTTTAGAAGCACCTTTGGAAGAAGAGGCAGAGGTGGAAACGCATACACATGAAGATTTTTCCAACTGAAAGAAAGAGCATCCACTTTCCAAGCTGTGTGATGTAACCTCTTTGTGCAAAACTTTGGCAGCTGGTGGTTTAGTGGAGAAGCGAACAGATCTATGTCTGGAGTTCCCAGGACACTGTCAACCTTTGAAATACATGAAGATCCAGTTTCCACTCGTGGGGATCCATGATTTGTCTGCTTAACACATCTGCTAAGGAGTTCTGTGCTCCCGGCAGAAACCTTGCCTGAAGAGTTAGTTGCAAGCTGAGCGCAGTCTCCCATAAAATCATTGCTTGCCTGCACAATGGGTAAGAATGTGTTCCCCTTGTTTGTTGATGTACCACATGACAGTTGTGTTGTCTGTTAGAATCAACACCTGCCCTGGAAGAAGTAACTCCTTGAAAGCCATTAATGCAAACTGGACTGCTAACATCTCCTTCATGTTGATATGTAGATGCTGTAGTCTGGCAGGCCACTTGTCTTGTATCCACTTTCCATTTAGATGAGCTCCCCAAGCAATGTCCGAGGCATCTGTCGTTAAAATCTGACTCGCCTCTGGCCGGGTCACAGAGAGTCCCTTGTTTAGGTGACATTCCTGAGCCCACCACAAAAATTCTTTTTGAAGGCAAGGTATTATTTGAATGACAGTGTCCAAATCCTGGCAGTGCTGTGTCCATACATTTTGAGATACCATTGTAGCTTCCTCATATGCAGTTTGGCATTGGGAAGCACCAGAATACAAGATGCCATGAACCCTAATGCTTGAAGGACTGTCCTTGCAGTCAGCACGGACTGATGAGATAGTTGATGGAAGTAATGTGATAGACTCTTTTGTTTGTCCGGGGTTAAAAGGCCATCTGGGCTGCTGTATTCAGTCTCACACCCAGAAAGCACATGTCTTGAGAGGGTACTAGACTGGACTTTATTTCGCTCACAGAATACCCTAGGCATCTTAGCACTGCTATAACATATTCCAGATGCTGTAGAAGGTCTTCCTTTTCTTGAGCCAGAATCAGGCAGTCGCCCAAGTAAGGATAGATTTGAATTCCTTGTAGCCTGAAGTAAGCTATCACTGGAGCCAGAACCTTTGTGAATACTCTGGGCAGTAGATAAGCCAAAGGGCAATGCAGAGAACTGATAATGAGAATTTCCAGCTCGAAACCGCAGATACTTCCTGCAACTTAGCCTTATAGGCACATGAAGATAAGCCTCCTTGAGATCTAAAGTTACCATCCAGTGATCTTTGCCCAGCAGAGGTAAAAGCTGTTGTAACGTCAACATCTTGAACTTGGGAATGTCCAGATAAGTGTTGAGGAGAGATAAATCCAAAATTGGTCTCCACGTGTTCCCCTTCTTTGGTACTAGGAACAGGCGAGAATAAAATCCTAGGCCCCTTTCTGATACAGGGACTGGCTGAATGGCCCCATCTGGAGTAACTGAGAAATTTGCTTGTGAGCCTCTTTTCTTTGTGGAGGAGGAACGCCTGGCATGCCTTTGAAAGGGGCAATGTATGGAAATAAAACCTGTAACCGTGGTGAATGATATCCAACACCCATCTGTCTTGAGTAATTAAATCCCAATTTTCTTTGAAAAGAGACAGTCTTCCTCCCAAAGGAGCTGCCAGACGAGAATCTTCTGGCAGCTGAAAAGACAGGTCATTGGGTCTGTTTACGAAAGGACTGACCCCTGCCCTCACCAGAAGTCTGAGCAGGTGAGCTCCCTGTTCTAGGCCTAAAAGAACTTTGAGCTCTGCCCCTACCACGTCTAGACCTACCCCTAGACTGGGAGTCATAAGCAGGATATGTCCACCCCTTAGCAGGCCAATTTCTACTAAACTTCGGTGGCTGCACCTGCAAAAAATCTTTAACAGTTTGCATAGACTTAGCTTTGTCCTCCATTTTCTTTAAAACTGCTTCCACAGGCGAACCAAACAACACATCAGACTGTAAAGGAGCATCCAAAATCCTTGTCTTAACATGCTCAGCTAAATTCTGATCCCTCAACCAGGCATGCCTGCGAAGAACAGAACTAGTAGCAGCCACCCTCGAAGAGGCCTGTACAGCATCAAAACCACATTGCAAAGAATGCTTACCTACTTGTTCAGACACATGAACTAAATCCAGCAACTCTTTACACTCAATACCTTCCGCTAAAGCATCCACCTTAGATTTCAATTGTGAAAGGAGATAATTTTGATATTTTAGCATGTGAAACTGACAATTCAACGCCTCATGGCTAGAGTGGAAGAAGTATACACTTTCTTTCCCCACCTATCCAAAGCCCTTGCCTCTTTATCAGTGGGAACAGGATTTTTAACCACAGAGGCCTTAACACCTTTAGGCCCCTGAGAAACAGTTTCTGGATCCGCCCTAGGACTCTTAAACAAATACTTATGAGCTTCGGGCACCCTATAGTACCTATCAGGTTTAACAGGAGCAGGAGGCAAAGAGTCAGGGTTCAGGGAAGCCTCTGCAAAACATCTTCCACCACATTCAACACAGGAGGTATAGCTAAGGGCCTATGTTGGGGTAAAATAAGAATTCCTAAGCCTTTTCCTGGAATCAGAGTAATCTTGGCCTTCCCATTTAAAGTGTTCTCTCATGGAATGCAGAGTCTCTGAAAATGAGAAATCCTCAGGAGGAGAAGCTGTAGGAGTGGAATCATCCACATCAGAATCAGAATAAGGTGGAAACTCCTGCAAATCTTCCGCAGAAGACTCTGAAGCCTCTGAATACTGTTCCAAACACTCAAACTCAGGTTCCACCCTAGGCCTCTTATCAGGAGGGGGCATAGAACCTCTAATCATAGTAATCAAATCTTCTGCCATTTTAAGCATATGTTTCTTAGGCACAGAACCTGAAGTGCTAGGAGAAGCCCCCACTGAAGCTAAACTTGGCCTACCTCTCAAAGAAGTTTTGGCAACAGAAGGAGAGGCTCTAACTACCTTGGGAAGAGAGGGAAGAACAGTTACCTGAGAAGCCCCCTCAGCCTGGCCTACCTCCTGAGAAGGCACATCCTGTAACAGTAAAGTCTCTGCCTGAGACTCCAAAGAAACTCCTGGCAATACCTCTGGCTCCACTGAGCCTTCTAAAGAACCGACGTCCGGGACTGCCGGTTCATCAACCCTAGGCTTCGCTGTTTTGTCCTTGCGCTTCTTGGACGAAGCGGGCGTCGGAGCATCCGACGGCATTTTATAATTGCAACGCTTCCCAAACACTAACCTGGCACAGTCTAACCTCCTCTTAATAGTGCGTTTGTTAAACCTAGCACAAGAGCGGCATCCAACAACGTCGTGCTCAGGCCCTAAACAAGGTATACACAAGGTATGGTAATCCCTATGAGGTATCTGTTTCCCACAAGAAATACAGTTATTCACTTTTTCTGACATCCGGTTAAATACTGAGGCAAGAAAAAACCAAAATGTTCCCCAACGGGGTACTTAGCCAACTCTGATTCGGTCTGAAACTCCGGTTTCGGAAATATTTCAGAACGCCAACCTGCACTCACAAAACTGCTTCTGCATCGGACCATGCGGCAAAAAAGACTGAGGATATGACGTCGGTCATGCGCATTAGTACCCTGACGTACTGACGTCAGTCTAATGCGCCCTGACCGACGTCAGCCATTCGGGCCGACTGGACAGCGGACTACCCAATAGTAAGGACTGCAGCAATGTGGAACGAAGAACATCTCAGTAAGAGTATATAAATGTTTAAGTTTCCATATATACATTCAAGCAATATACATGTAAGAGTGTGTATATATATATATATATATATATATATATATATATATAAACATGCACACACAATATGTACACACACACACACACACACACACATACACACACGTATATATGTTATTGCTCACACATGGATAGGTATAGTTAAGATGGTGAGGTTTGTGTTGTCCAGGACAGATTGGGTGTAGAAATAGTGAGTGGAAGAGGCTTCAGGGGGGTCAATTACAGTTGCACTGATGGTTGGTGAAGAGATATGTTTTAAGTAGACTTTTGAAGGAAGGTGTGGAGTTTTGTAGTCTGAGGTCAGGGGGAAGGTTCTTCCATATTTTTGCTATTTCATGGGCAAATAGTGATTCCCAGGAGTTGCTTATACATGTAATGGTTTCAATTAAGGCTTTGCTGGAGTACCGAAAGTTGTCTATTTGAATTGTAGAAGTTCAGCATGTCAGTCAGGTCAGGGTTTTCATGGGATAGTCCAGAATTAGATGAGCTAGGCTGAGTTGATGGTACCTTAATAGGTTTGGAAATTCAAGCCAGTGTAAGGCTTGTAGGAAAAGGCAGTGGTGGGGATCGTGATTTGGCATTGGTAGCGAATCTAGCAATTTTGTTGTAATAGATGGAAGGTTTATTAAGGTCAGTTTTGTAAAGATTAGTTAGAATTGGGGATGCATAAAGTAGAGTAGATAGGAAGTAGGTCCTGGCTATTCCAATTCGAGATTTGGTGGTTAGATAACTTTTACAGCAGTAGAGGGAACCTAGCTTTGTTGATATGTGCTTTGTGAATCTGAGTTGCTGGTGAATGGTAACTCCTAGGAGATTAGCCTCAGTGATAAGGGTGATTTGGTTTTGCCGGCATAGAGTATAGAGAAGCTAAGGTTGCTTGTTTTAGTAGAGTGGAATAGCATTAGTTGTGTTTTCTTGAGATTTAGTGTGAGTTGTTAAAAAAGTTCTCTATTTCAGACAAGGCTTTTTGGGCTTTTTGTTGGAGAAGTTGGATGTTGGGTGCAGAGCATACGAGAGCTGTGCCGTCAGCGCATTGGACTAAGTTGGCTTTAGAGGTAGCCAAGTGGAGTTGGTTTGTGAAGATATTAAGAAGGGGTCCAAAGATTGATCCTTGCAGCATGCCTAAGGAGGTCGGGAGTGGCAGGATAGAGAGCTATGCCAAGTAACGGATTGCTGGCGGTTATCTAAATAGCTTTTAAACCAGAGGAGGGTGGGGTTGTTAAGGTTGAGGTCAGAGAGACAAGACAGCAGTTTATTATGTGAGACTGTGCCGAATGCCTTGGATAAATCTAGGAAGGTAGCGGAGAGAAATTTACCTAGATTCCTGTGGGAGTTTATAGTATTGGTGAATTTGAGGAGGGCAGTAGGGGTGCTGTGGAATGGGCGAAATCTACTGGGTTGAGGACAGAAGGTTATGGTGAGGAGACAGGAGAGGAACTCGTAATGAATGCATCGTTCTAGGATCTTAGAGAGGGGAGAGAATAGCAATTGGTCAGTAGTTGGAAAGGTCTAGGGAGGGGCCACCTTTGTGGACTGGTATGACTTATTTATTTTACATTTGTTAACCGGGTTAGTCTGGCTGAGCTTTTGGCTCATTTTCAGCACAGACCCAGGGAGAAAAGCTCCTCAGGACTAGAAAACAATTTATTAAATTTTAGTAACATAGTAGTAACGAATCAGCTATAGGATCTTACAAGCACAGACCTGGAGAGAAAAAAAGCTCCTCAGGCAATTCAAATTATACAGAGTATTAACAATTGGCAGACAAGTATGTGAGTTGTTACAAACAAGGTTTTAAACAATTAGCAGAAGAAAATGTGAATAGTTACAATTTTATTTGAGCTGCTTAGAGCAAAATGAGTTAATAGCTAGGCAGATGCTTATTTAAAGTGGGTAGGATCTAGTTGTATAGGAGTTTGGAAACAGGAAAGGAAAGTAAGAATGGCTAGTAGGAGATGTAGGGGAGGTAGAGTATAGGAGACAGGTTGTTTTGAGACTGTAAGAATTAAGAGTGGTTGGAGATAGAGGAAGGGAAGAGGTAGAAGAGGCAGGGGAATAGTGTTAGAGATACATTATGAGTGAGGTGGTGAAATAGGTGAAAGGATGGTGGTTTCAGGGTGGTTGGCTACAGTGGCAAGACCACTGTTTTTAGGTATTTCCTTGTGGCTAATTTGAAATTTTTGCTATGCTGGAGGGATTTCATTTCCAAGGGGAGTTGGCTCCAGGATGTAGCTGGGTTATAGTTATAGAGAAAGCAGCCTATTTTGGTTTTGGGTTTGTAGACGTCTAATAATTCTTGATTTGAGCTGTGTAGTGTCCTAGCAGGGGAATATTTGGATATGATAGTGGAGAGGCTGGGGCAGGAGGAGGGTAGATAGAGGATAGAGTGGATGATTTGTAGTTGGCATAGTTGGAGCATCTGAGGGAATTCTAGCCAGTCTAGTTGCTGTAGTGCTAAGCAGTGGTGTGACTTGTAGGTTTGGTTAGCTGCAAATCTGGCGATCTTATTATATGTAGTTTCAAGCTTGGAAATAAGTGCAGAATTTAGGTTTGTGAATATGTGGCAGCTGTACAGGAGTGTCGCGAGTAATAAAGCCTGGGAGAGAGTTAATCGGGCAGTATTAGTCAAGTATTTCTTGCTATGGAAAAGGTGTCCAAGTTTCTGATGAGTTCTTTTTACTGAGTTAGTAATATGGAGATCAAACTTATGCTGATCATCTATTGTAACACCTAGCAATTTAGTACTAGATTCAGCTGAGATGACAGTGTTGTTGTAGGATAAGATGGGAAATGTACTTTTGAGTGTGGTAATGTTTTTAGGGAGGAAGAGTAGGAGCTTAGTTTTTTTTGGATTAAGTATTAGTTTACCACTAAGCCAAGTCTCAATGGTATGGAAGGATGCCTGGGTAGTTTGAGTGGAGGTCAATTGGGTTGTCAGCAATGGTTATAACAGTGAGTCACCAACATATTGCACAGGAGATGACTGGGGACTAGGAGTAGAGCAAGTTAGTGAAAATATTAAAGAGTAGTGGTCCAAGTATGGACCCTTGGGGGACTCCCATTTGTAGAGTGAGAGGGGAGGATAGTGCAGAGAGCCATTTAACTGATTGCTGGTGGGTAGAGAGATAGCTGGAGTATCAGGAGATAGTAGGGGGAGAGAAATGTAAGTTAGTGAGTTTATCTAGAACAAGTGGGTAAGAGACAGTGTCAAAGGCATTGGAAAGTTTCAAGGAACAGGCATGAGACAAGTTTACTGTTATCATGCGCTAGGGAGACTATGTTGATGAATATGAGTGCAGTAGTTGTACTATGCTTGGGATGGAAACCATGCTGTGTGGGTGAGGTTCTCCTGGTGAAGGTAATGCATTACCTGCTTGTGAATGCATTTCTCTAGGATTTTTGAGTGGAGACAGTATGGCAATCGGTCTGAAGTTGGATATGTCTGAGGAGTTGACCCCTTTGTGAATGGGTAGAGTAAAGAAATTCTTCCATACAGTGGGGACATAGGATTCAGAAATGGATCAGTTGATTAAGATGGATACAGGATAGGCAAGAGGTTCAAAGGCAATCTGCAGGAAGTAAGAGAGAGTAGCTTGTCAACAGATGGGGAGCAAGGTTTAAGTTGAGAGTAATTACTTTACATAGTTAGTTGATACTGCTTTTAGAGAGGAGGAGTTAGGAGAGTTTGGAAGAGGTATAGAATTTGTGGAGGTGCTGGTGCTGTTTCTGGGGGGGGGGGGGAATTTATTATGGAGGTTATTGCGTTGATAAAATGATTGTTAAATTTGTTGGCTATGTCTTCGGGTGTTGCATTAGGACATGGGTTAGGAGAGGAAGGGTTTTCCTGGATGAAGAGTCTGTTTAATAGAACTCCATAATTTCTTTAGATCTGATTTAAGAGTAGAGGGAGGATTGGCATAGATTTTCATTTTGTCATAATGGATGATTTTTTAATTTGATTTCGGAGTTCTTTATATTTCTGAAGAGAAGGGGTCCTAGTTTTAGTCCACATTTTCCAAATCCTATCCCGGTCCTTCATGAGGGTTCTGGTAGATTTAGTGAGCAGTATTAGATTTGATTCTAACTGTGCGAAGAGGAGCAAGGGAGTTAAGAATGTTTAGGAATGTAGTGTTGGAGTGGACAGATTCATCTAAAGGAAGAGTGGTGAGGTAACACCAGTTAATTTTGGAGAGTTGGTGAATAAAGGAGTTAGGACAGAAATGAGAAAGTGAGCGGGTGGTAATAAATTTGTTAAGTTTGGTAAGGTGGGGAGTATGTCTGGTAGCTGTTATAGGGCAGTGGTCGCTGAGGGCATTTGGAAGGGTTTGGGAGTTATAGGTTTTGAGGGTGGGAGATCAATATCCAGTCAAGAAGAGAGCTAAGTAGGTGAGATTTATTATTGTAGGTTGGGATTGTGATTAGCTGCTCAAACCCATGTAGGTTTATACAGGAAATAGTGTTGGGAGCTTGTATTGTAAGCCAATCAATATTTGATACTGGACTAGCTGAGTTAAGTTCTATTTGGAAGGTGTAGCCCCTCATATGATATATGAAGTTTTCCAAAGGGATGGAACGGTGTATTTGGAGATGGATCTATTTATCAGAAGTGAAATGGGATAGGTTATAGCTGTGGATGCAATTTGGAGGTATTCGGCAGTAAGGTTATCAGCTGCAAGGGTGGTTGGTTTGAGTTTGGCTAGGAGTTTTTGGATAGTAGAGGTAGAACAGATTTAAGTGTGAAAGATATGGTATTGATTTGGGCCTCAGGTGGTTGTGGGGTGTTGCAGGAAGTGATGTTGTTTAACAGTTTGAGTACTGAGGAGGTGAAATAGTTATTAAAGCTGGAGGCTATGTCCAGGTCTGTACCTATTACATTGGGGGCGGGAGTGGTGAGTAAGCATCACTGGGAGAAAAGGTCTAGCAGACTTCTCTTGAAGTGTGAGGACAAGCATTAATTCCAATATTTGGCACAAGTGTTTCAACCTAAAGAAAAGGCCCAGAAATAAGTATTCTGCTCCTTGGAAAATTATGCTTCCACAAATTGTAAGACTTAGATTTTGCTGGAGACTCTCTATATATTTTTGTTTGGATTGCTGCTACTTATTAATACAAGCTGGCCCAGTAAAGGACGGCAAAGGAGCTGAAATGTCCTGCATTTTTTCTACTCCACAAAACTAGCAAACCATTAGCTTTTCTAACTTTTTATCTTATTGATTGTTTTAGTTGAAAAAGTACAACTAATGTTTTGCTCTAGCAGCTCAAGCAAAATGAGCACTGTAAGCAGGTATCCTTGGGTTAGTTTAAATTTCCAGAAGGACATCTACTTGCTGGCAACTTTTTCAGAAGTAATCGGTGTCCTTGGGGAGATTTTAATCACCACATGGACACCCATCTGTTGGCAACTTTTTCAAATTCCATCATTTATGTTCAGAAAAAAACGTGAAGACTGCAGATCCTCCACAGGATAAAGAAAGAAAAACGTTCAATTTAGACTACTGAAAAAACAGACCTGAAGTAAAAAGAAGTTATGTCTCATCATAACGGTCCATCTGTGTTGTTGATCTAAGTTCATTCATTACTGATGGGTTATCGGTTCAGTCCTCGGAACCAAGCTGGCCAAATATCAAGCTCGCATCAGCCAAAAACTCTCAAGTCAAGGTCCTACCCAGAATGCTCTGCTCCCTGTTACCTCAGATAGAGTTTGCAAGTTGACAAAAGTAGAGGCTACCTCTGGTCATAACAGACCTACAATGAAGGAGTATATGAGATCAACCAGGAACCTCTGGAGGGAGATGGAGTGTGGGAAGTAATGAATGAACGAAGGTCAACAACACAGATGGAATGATGTGGTAAGACATAACTTCTTTATCTGATGTTGTTAATTCTCATTCATTCCTTACTGATGGGGCAGAGTCCCGAGCTAACTGTATCCCTGGGTGGCCCTCATGGAAGGACATTCCTGAGCATCATGGAGCCAAAAGAAGCTCTATCCCTGGAGGCCAAGTCCAATTTGTAAAGAAGAATAAAGGTATGAAGTTTGGCCCAAGTTGCAGTTGAGCAAATATCATTGAGGGAAGCCTTAGCATGGAAAGCTGTTGAAGTTGCCATAGACCTTGCAGAATGTCCTTTCACTCTGTGAGGCAAGGTGACATTGTTTTTGTTGTAGATAAAGGTAATTCAATTTCTCAACCATGAAGCCAATGTAACTTGAGACAGGATGACCATGTCTAGGTCCAGAAAAAGGCAGGAACAGTTGGTCTGATTTATGGGTAGATTTTGTTCTGTCCAGATAAAATCGTACTTGCCTATGAACATCCAAAGAGTGCAGGCAATACTCTCCCTTGTTAGAGTGGTTAGGGAAAGAACACTGGAAGGTCAAATAGATTGGTTGATAGACTGCTCTGACACCACTTTTGATGAAAAGGAAGAAATAGTTCTCAGTGATACCCTATCCTTACGAAAGATAAGGTAGGGAGGTTTGATGCATAAGGCTTGAAGTTCTGACAAGCGTCTGGCTGATGTGATTGCAAGAAGTTTTCCAAGACAGATATTTTACATCACATGAAGATGCAGGTTCAAAGGGGGGAGTTGTTAGAGCTTTCAGAACCAATGCTAAATCCCAAGGTTGTACTGGTTCTCTAAAGGGAGGTTTTAAGTGGATAACCCCCTTCAAGAAAGTTTTACAGACTGTGACATAAGCGAAGAATCCTGAAAACCTATGGGGAAATCTGAAATGGCAGCTAAATGCACACAAATAGTAGAGGCAGACACTCCAGAGTGGAAAAGATGTGATAAGTAATCCAAAACCACCGAAACTGGGGTTGACAAGTGGTCCAATTGTTTATTCGCTGCTCATAGAGAAAACCTTTTCTATTTATGGAGATAAGATTAGTCTGGTGGACGATTTATGAGCCGCAATAAGAATACTGCGCACAGGGCACGAGAGGTTTTCCTGCCTAGCAATCACTGAAGTGGAGAAACCAAGCTGTCACTTTCAAGGTTGTTAGACTGGGGTGAGTCAGACCTTGCAGATGGGAGATCAACGTTGGGGATGGATTCAGGATCTACGGTTGATCTAGCAGGTGAGGCCAGAGGCAGGGGAACCAGACTTGTTGAGACCAATATGGAGCAATGCGGATCATTTTGCTTTTCAACTGTCATGCTTTCTTCAGAAATTGGGAGATGAGGGGAAGATGAGGATAAGTATAAAGTAGACCCGAGGGCCAAGCGTGGACTAGAGCGTTTCTCTGTGACTGCCCCCAAGGGGGGTTCAGGGCAAAATAGTTGCTGCACTTGTAGTTGGTTGGGGAGACGAACAGGTCGCAGCAAGGCTGGACCCAGTGGTTGAAGATTCTTGCCGCTATCATAGGATTGAGGGACCACTCGTGAGGTTGTAGAATGCACCTGCTCAATTTTTCACTATCACGCTGGAGCTCCCAGGAATGTGCATTGCAATTAGAAAGCAGTGGGAAGCTATTGCCCATTGCCATATTCAAGGATTCTCAGCATAACGGGTAAGATCTGGTGCCCCCTTGCTTGATTTACCAGACCACTGAGATGTTGTCTGATTGGATCGCAATAGTCCCTGATGGAAGGATGGAATGAAATGCCTGCAATGCTAATAGCACCGCCCTCAGTTCCAGGACATTGATATGCAAAAGGGCCTCCATCTCCGACCAGATGCCTTGGACCAAGTTTCCCTGACATAGCCCCACCCCATCAGGAACGCATCCGTGGTCACCGTGGCTTTCAGTTGATGGGGGCTGAAGGGGCGAGACCATTGTTTCTGGATTTCGAGACATCCACCAGAGTAAATCTTGCGTGCATCTCTAAGTTACACTTTTCTGAAAAGACAAAGGATGATGTAGAGGGTACCACTGAGTGAGAAGTAACCATTGAAGGAGCCTCATGTGGAATCTGGCTACAGGAACAATGGTGATCAAGGCTGCCATTGACCACCAAGAGTTGGAGTATAGCTCGAGCAGGAGATTTGCTGTGACACAGCAGTGGTTGAACCTGTTGCCTTATTCTTTGAAGCCTGTGGCCCAGAAGAGATGCTGTGCAATTTCTCGTGTCCACCAGTACCCCTTATGAATTCCAAAGACTGAGCTGGGGTCATGTTGGACTTCTCCCAGTTTATAGTGATTCCCAGGTGATGTGCTGTGAGGAGAGTGTAGTGCAGGGCTTCTTCCAGTAGACGTGGTGGGGCGGTAAGGAGCCAGTCCTCTAGATATGGAAATGCCTGGAAAGTTGCAAGTGAGCGATAACCACTGCCATGCATTTGGTGAACACTCTGGGGGCTGCAGAAAGACAGAAGGGCAGAGCTCGAAATTGGTAATGACTGGCTCCTATGCAGAAGTGGAGGTATCTTCTTGAGCGTTTGTCCATTTTTATGTGGTAATACACATCTTGAAGATCTACAGAGCACATCCAATCGTCTTCCTCCAGGAGAGGAAGGATAGACTGACCATCTGGAATTTCTCTTTTTTTACAAATTTGTTCAGTGTGCTGAGATCCAGACTTGGCCTCCAGTCCCCTGTCTTTTTTGGCACTAAAAAGAACCTTGAGTAAAAACCGGATACTATCTGGTCTGGGGGGACCATCTGGATGACTTTTTTTGTAGCAGCTTTTGGATTTCATGTGCTGCTGGTTTCCTTCTGACTGGGTGGAATGTCGGGTAATACTCTGGATGAAATTGGACAAAGATGGAAGGGGATGCGATAGCCTCTGGATATTATCCATTGCACCCAAGAATCGGTGGTTATATTTTGCCAGACAGCGAGGTACAAGATAAAACGTCCCCTGACCGCTTCCAGAGGTGAGCAGTCGGGCAACGCTTCAGGAGGGCTGATAGGGTTGGCTAGAGAAAGAATCTCTGGAACCCCAGTTTTGTGGACCTCCTCTGCCCCAAAAGGGGAGTCTTCCATTGGAGTTTCTTCCTCTGCCTCTAGGGGAGCTGCCTCTAGAGGAGAACTCGGCACGTGCATCACGGTAAGAGCCCTGTGATTTCTGTGCCAGATCTTCCCGCTCCTCTGATTTCTGGAGTAGAATTGTTGAGGAGTGGAGTGTCCGACACCAATGGCAGATAGGGTCTTGCCATCTTGTTCGCACCTTGCCAGCGAATCTTTCACTTTAGGGCCAAACAAAGAAGAGGCCCTCGATGGGGGCATTCATGAAGGAAGCCTTAAAGGAGTCCGCAAAGGCGCATCCAGGCATGTCGTCTGGTGACTATACCTGCACCAGCCACTCCTTCTGTTGCGTGAGAAATAAGACGCATGGAAGAATTGGAAATGGACTCTTGGGTGGCTGAGAAGCCACGTTGTCATGGACCTCGTCAGAAACAGCTCCTGCCAAGGTTTCAGAGAGTTGGTTGATAAGATCCCTCTGAAGCCTAGTAAAGTGTGCCAAATAGTTCACGACCTTATGGTGAAGGTCGATGAAGCAAACACATGCTTCCCTGGTCTGGCTCTCTTCTGCCAAATCCTTCTTAGTTGCAGCCACCACCACCATGGCATCTACTGGAAGACCTATGACCAATGGGGATGTTCAGCTGGGGGCAATAAGATTTTATCAGGCCTCCGTGGTATCACTTCCAGGGTATCAGGAGTCTTCCATGCGCGCTGGACAATGAGCTGGATGAGCTCATCGGCCAGCGGGGTAACCCAGGAGGTAGGGGGCCAGGCACGAAAGGCCTGCAGGAATACTGATTCCTCGGAGAAAGGATTAGAGGACTTTGTCACCCCTCTAAGGATCTTGAGAATGTCACCAAAGGACACCTCATAAGAGGGTGACCGTGGGGACCCTTCCCCATCAAAGTCCGCATCTTCAGTCAACTACTCCTCAGTGGAGTCCATGTGCTTCCTCTTGCACAACACTTTGCAGGGTACTTCCTCAGTGGGAGGCTCTGGAGAAGACTGCAAAGAGGGGGTCTCCTGAGGAGGAGAAACCTGAGGCCCTTGTGCCTGGTGTCCGGCGATTGTGGCTTGTGAGAGTTGCAGCACAGAGGAAGGAAAGGACTCTAACATGTGGGGTTTGCCAGTGGAGGCAAGCACCCTCTATATGTCCTGGAAGGCCGGCCTAAGGAGGAATGGGAGCCCAAAACAGAGCATGACAACCTCGGAACTGGGGTCACACCCCGTCCCAATGAGCCGACCCCCAGACCAGAAGTCTCAAGAGGACTGTGAAGCATGAGAGAGGGAGGATTCCTGGAGGGTGCCACAGAAAAAAAAAATCAGTGTGGAACCAAGAATGCCCTCCCCCCATGGCACAGCCATTGGCCTGAGAAGAGCCCAATGCACAGTGCACTGAGGGCCACAAAGACAACTTCGGTTCCAAAGTGAGATCCACTACTGGAGTCCGAGGAAGGGAAGCTGCTGTCGTAGTAATGGGATTCGATACTTGGGTAGAAGTCAAAGGAGGTGTGTATGTTGGAGTTGGAGATGTGCTTTCACCTGAAGGAGGGAACGTGGATTTAGACGGTTGAGAGACTTCCTGCCACAAGCAACTGGTCAATAAGCCGCAACACATTATGCTCAGAGAGGCTCCTGGTTGACCTCAGAGAAACCTGAGGGCGATTCAGGCATTTCTAGAAAAGGACTGTATTGGCTACCAACGAATGGATCCAAGGAAGGAGAGTACTTGGTCCTTGCTAATTCGAGATGTGCAGAGCCTGGACCAGAGGACGTCTGCACTGAAGAGAACGGTGTGGAAGTAGTCTGCCTAACATCACAGCCACAGAAGTTGAAGGTGTCTGCACCGTAAAAGCAAATGCCTGCACCGATGGGTACGGTGCAGTCAGTGTCTGCACCAGTAACAATGACAGTGCCAAAAAAAACTGCACCATAGAACATGTCATTGCCGAAAGTGCCTGCACCGTGGAGGACAGTAACATCATACTCTGGGCCGAAGGGGATTGTACCAACAGTGTCGAAGGGGACTGTATGTGCATGGACGGTGCCTGTAAGGGCTGCGACGGGACTATCGGAGCCATAATTGCCTACACCGGGAACTCTGGTGCCGGTGTCTATAAGGAGGACAAGGCTGGAACAAGAATCAACTGGGGTGATGCAGAGGCTGGAGCCGACATGGTCACAGGTGGCAGCGCCGAAGTAGCAGTCAATTTCACTTCTTATGAATTGACTCCCTACGATCTCCAGAGGGAGATGAAGTGAGAGACCTCGATGAGGAAGAGGAAGAATGCCTCTTGTGGGGTTTAGCAGGTGGGGGTGAGCCCTCTGACCCAGAAATTGCCTCACAGAAAGGAGATTTGAGAAGACCTTTCAATATTAGTTCTTTCTCTTGTTAAGAGTCCTGGTCAAATAACTTCTACAAATCTCAGACGGGATCCACAGTAAGGTGGGAAACCTTCAAACAATAGACACATAAGTCATGGCCATCAGAAAGTGGTAACTACTTACGGCCGCAGTCCTTACACAGCTTAAAACCTACACTATTCTTATCCAACATAATGTGGAGAAGAACAGTACCAAAAAAGAAAAGAGGAAAGGCTACCCAAAAAGGGTAAGGAGAGAAGGAAGAAGGATTACCAATGATGGTAATGAAGAATTACCTCAAAGGTAAGAAAAAGGTAATAAGGAGAAATAGACTAAAGGGAAAGAGTCCGAAGGATACGATAGGGTAGGAGAATATTACCAGAAACTGTTTGAAAAACTTTAAAGTAGAAACGATATATAAAACTTTCAAAAAATTAGACAGCTGAAGAGAGTGGCTTGACATGGCTGTACAGCAACGTGACAAACGAGATTGGAGGCAACAGGGAGCACAGCATTCTGGGTAGGACCTTGGGTCAAGAGTTTTTGGCTGACAAGCTTGATATTTGGCTGGCTCGTTTCCTTGAACAGAACCGAAAACCCATCAGTAAGGAATGAATGAAGATTAACAACATCAGATCTGATGATACTGCAAAGTTAGTTTGGGCAGCAAAAGACCTGTGAAGTTCACTTGACATGCTCGCTTTTTTAAATGGACTGCCCTTCAACAGGTATGGTGCAAGACTGCAGCCGTATGTCACAGGGAACACATGACTAAAAAAAATCTAGCCAAGAACTGATTGCAACCAACAGTCAATTCTAAAGGCTTTTTTTATTTTGTCCATGTCTTTTTCTTCCCTACATTTGCTGACCATCAATCCTCCCACTGCTTGAGTGCCACAGTCATTCCTTACTGGTGAGAGGTGGATAAAGAAGAACATAACTGAAATAGAAGTTATGTTCTTACCATAACGTTCCATGTTAGTTGTCTTCTTCTCGCCTTCTTCTTGCTGGGTTCGGAGCCGACCTCGGCTCCGACTCGGCCACTCTAAAAGCTCGAGAGTTGGTTCCACCGGCTCGAGGCTCCCCTTATATCCCACAATGCTAGGCGAGAGTTACCTCAGATCTCGTTTGTAAGCTAACCCAGCTTATATCAATAACATTATAACTGTGAAACAGAATCCACCTCTAACAGCAGGAAGAAAAGGGGTGACCTATATCCTGAAACAAGAAATATGCATAATAGCATATGACTAAGAAAGAGGTGGTAGAAAGAGAGGTCACGATCACAACTCCTCTAGGTCTGTCCAGGCCAGGGGAAGGAGGGTGGATTTAAGAAGAAGGCGAGAAGAAGACAACTAACATGGAACGTTATGGTAAGAACATAACTTCTATATGTTAAGTTGTCTATCTCGCCTTCATTCTTGCTGGATGGGACCGTCCTAGCACCTTGTCCCGGGTGGCCTAACGGAACAGACTCCTGAGAACAGTGGAACCAAAATTAGCTCTATGCCTAGAAGCTAAATCCAACTTATAATGGGAAATAAAAGTGTGAGGAGTAGCCCAAGTAGCCGCTGCACAAATGGTGTCAATAGGCAGTCTGTCTTGGAAGGCTAGAGAAGTAGCCAAAGCTCTGGTGGAATGGGCTTTAGGTTTATTAGGCAGTTTTGGTGTCTAATCTCATAAACAAGGGTAATCAGAGATGTTAGCCATCTGGATAATGATACCTTTGAAACTGGAAGTCCCTTTCTGCTTTCGCATAGGAGACAAACAGCTGATCAGATTTTCTGAATAGTTTCGTCCTGTCCAAGTAGTACCTTAATTGACGATGAACATCCAGGCAGTGTAATTTTGTTCAGACCTATTTGAATACTCTGGGAAAAAGACAGGGAGGTCAATGCATTGGTTTAGATTTGATGTTGAAACCACCTTAGGCAAAAAGGACGGGTTAGTTCATAAGGAAACTCTGTCCTTATGGAACACAAGATAAGGAGAATGACAACTGAGTGCTTGAAGTTCTGAAATTCTTCTAGCTGATGTGATAGCCACCAGAAAGAGAGTTTTCCATGATAATAACTTTAAGGAACATGAAGCTGCAGGTTCGAAAGGGGAAAGAATCAAAGAAGCAAGAACTAAATTTAGGTCCCAAGGAGAAGGAGGATTTCTTATAGGAGGTCTGAGAAGAAAAACTCCTTTCAAAAAGGCTTTGCAGAGTTTGTGGGACATTAGGGCAGATTCAGAAATACCCACATGGAAATTAGAAATGGCTGCCAATTGAACCTTAAGAGTAGATGGAGATGAACCTGCATGGAAGAGTTCAGCTAGAAAATCAAGGACTAGTTGGATGGAAGCGGTGAAAGGATCTATGTCCCTTCCTTGTGCCCAATATGAGAAGCGTTTCCACTTACTCAAATAAATCTTCGAGTGGAAGATTTATGGGAAGCTATCAATATATCTCTAACAGAGTGAGATAATTGAGGAAGCCTGGCTACGGTTGGAACTGGAGGAACCAAGCAGTGAGGTTCAGAGAGGCGAGGGAGCGATGAAACTGACCCGACTGATGGATCAAAAGATCTGGAACTAGGTCCAGATTCCACGGTCGCTCCAAAAGAAATCGATGTAGAAAGGGGAACCACACTTGTCGAGGCCAGTAAGGAGCAATGAGGATCAATGAGGCCTTCTGAACGATAGCTTTCTGTATTACTTGAGAGATCAGTGGGAAAGGAGGAAATGCATACAGAAGTCCCGGGGCCAAACTTGGACTAGCTGCGTCCCTGCTGGGTTGGCCTGGTAAAGGGAATAGAGTGAAGTATTCTCTGCACTTGCTGTTTTGGGGAGTAGCAAAAAGATCGCAGCAAGGCTGACCCCACTTGAGAAATATCTCTCTCACTACAGAGTCTTTCAGAGACCACTCGTGAGGCATGAGAATAGCTCTGCTCAACTTGTCCGCAATGTGATTGGACTTCCGGGATGTGCGTTGCTATCAGAAAACGCTGAGAAGAAATCGCCCATTGCCACAGTCTGAGTGCTTCTCAACACAGGGGTATGATCTGGTTCCGCCTTGTTTGTTGATGTACCACACTACAGACATATTGTCTGTCTGGATTGCAATCGTTCCCAAGGGAAGAGAGTCTTGAAGGGCTTGCAACGCTAAAAGCACTGCTCTCATCTCCAGAACATTTATGTGCAAGTGGCATTCGTTTGGTTGCCATGTGCCCTGGACTGTCCTGCCCTGATAATGCCCCCCCCACCCGATCAGGGAGGCATCCGTTGTCAGAGTAGCAACCGGAGGAGGTGGAACAAATGGTCTTCCCAACAGGAGCTGGGGGGAAGACATCCACCACATGAGATGCTTTTTGCACGCTTGCGTGATCATAATGGTGTGAGACACTGGAAGTTCCTGGTATGACCATTGAGAAAAGAGCATCCACTGAAGGATCCGCATGTGGTATCTGGACAATGGGAGGAGAGGTATGGCCGCTGCCATGATTCCCAACACCTTTAGAACTAACCTGGCTTTGGCTCTGTTGTTGTTGAGAAGAAGTGACACCAATTTTTGAATGTCTGATATCCTTTGGTTCGTTAGTGTTGCAGACATGTTTATAGTATCTAAATTTGCGCCTATGTAGGTAATAGTACGACAAGGCGACAAAACAGACTTTTCGCAATTTATTGAAATACCCAGTTTTTGACAAACGCGAAAAGTATAATCTCTGGCCATTAGAAGGAGATGCTTGGTGGGAGCTGTGAGAAGCCAGTCGTCCAAATATGGAAACACCTGGAATCCTTGTCTCAGGTGAGAAGCTACCACTGCCATGCATTTGGTAAACACCCGGGGGGCAGTGGTGAGACCAAAGGGCAGGGCCCTGAATTGAAAATGACTGGTTCCCAGCCTGAAGCGGAGGAATCTTCTGGAGCGTCTGTTCATTTTTATGTGATAGTACGCGTCCTGAAGATCTATAGAGCACATCCAGTTTCCTTTTCCCAATAGGGGAAGAATGGATTGCAGCGTGACCATCCGAAATCTTGTTTTCTTGACTGATCTGTTCAAGATACTGAGATCCAAAATTGGTCTCCAGTCCCCTGTTTTCTTTGGAACTAAAAGAACCTTGAGTAGATTCCGGATCCTTGTTGGTCTGCTGACACTGGCTGAATAGCTCTTTTGCAAGCAGTTTTGAAATTTCCAAAGCTGCTATATCCCTTTGAGCGGTGGAACATCTGGAAGGGATTTTTGACTGATTTGGAAAACGAAGAAAGGGGATAGAATAACCTTCGAAATGATGGACTGTACCCATTTGTCTTGAGTCAGGGATAGCCAGGCTTCTGGGTACAGTGACAATCTTCCCCGACTGCCTCCGAAGATGGGCAGTCGGGCAACACCTCAGGGATGCTGAAAGGGCTTGTCAGGAAAGGCTTCCAGATTGCCCTGGTTCTGCGGACCCCCTGCCCCTAGGGCGGCGTCTACCATTGTTATTCCCACCTCTGCCTCTGGTAGGAAAAGCGACTCTGTCGTCAGGCGAAGTCCCTTGAGATTGTTTACGGAACCACATCTTTCCACCCTTCTGGCCTTTGGGGTAAGGCCTAGAAGGAGTCGAAAACGGACTCCGACGGCAGAAAGGGTCTTGCCATCAGTCTCGCACCTAGTCAGGGTTTCTTTCACTTGAGGACCAAAAAGAGATGATCCATCAAAGGGGAGTTCGTGAAAGACGTCTTGAAAGGTTCCGCAAAGTTGCATAGCCGCATCCAGGCGTGCCTACGTAAGGCTACCCCTGTTCCTGCGGCTCTGCTCGCTCCATCGGCCGCATAAGAGAGGAGGCGCATGGAGGAGTTGGAAATGGAATTAAGGATAGCCAGCTGCGTGTTCATTTTCTCTTGGAAACCCGCAGCTGTAGGGTCCTTCAACATTTCACTCGCTTCCTTGACCAAGTCCCTTTGAAGACGAGTGAAATGGCACAGGTAATTCAGCGAACGCATGGTAAAAGTCGCTGAGGAGAACATCCGCTTCCTGTACCTATCCATGGACCTAGATTCCTTGTTAGGTGGATGGACAGGCACTGAAGGATCAGCCAGTTCCTTCTTTGTGGCGGCAGCTACCACCATAGCATCCACAGAAACTCCTTTTGATAAAAATTGCTTGTCTGATGGAGCTGTGATGAATTTAGAGGGTCTCCTGGGAGTGGGGTCCACTGAATCAGGAGCCGTCCATGCCTTCTTAGCAACCACCTGCATGAGGGGGTCGAAGGGGGGGACACCCAGGAGGTGGAAGGACGAGAGCCAAATGCCTCAAGATACACAGATTCGTCCTCCGAAGGGTTGAGGGCTGGCCAATCTCCCCTCTGCTCAAGGATCTCCAGAATGTCTGCAAATGAGACATCTTCAGAAGGGGAACGGGGGGAACCCTCAGAATCATCCAGATCTGTGTCCGACGTGATAGACTCAGTTGAGTCAATGTGCTTCCTCTTGCACTTCCTCTTCCGAGGGGGCTCTTCTGCCAAATCAGGAGAGGCCTCGGAAGAGGATGAAATCCCCAAAGGGGGCTCCTGAGGAGCTGGCTCTCTGCGGTCCGGGATGAGGGAGTGAGTCGACTTACCCTGAGGCAGCATAGAGGGAGGGGCTGACGGAGCCGACTGTGGAGTAGAGCCAGGCTCTAACACACTCCGCATGACCTCGAAAGCACCCCTGTCAGGCAGAGCCAGAGGTCCCCGCTCCGAGGAGCTAATGACCCCCCTCGGCACCGACAGTGATGGCTCCGAGGCCGATGTCGGAGCCGAACTCACCAGCGCAAGCACCGAGGGAGAGGGGGGTCGGACAAGGGTCCGATGCCACTCACCCCCTCGGAGCCGACGAGGGAAGTCCGGCGCCGAGATTCCTCCACGGAAGAAAACGGAGCCGACAACGGGCGAAGACAATTGTCTCGGCTCGGTGACCACAGTCTCGGTTCCGACATGACCCGGCTCCGAACTCAAAAGAGTCGAAGGAGGAAAGAGTTGATGGACCGGGGCAGGCACCGACTGATGAGTCGGGCTCTGAAGCATCTGGGCTAGTGCCTCGGACTTAAGTAGTCGACTCACCACCCTCTGAAGGTCATGATCGGAAAGCCTCGATGACCTAGAGGAATGAGACCTTTGGCTCCGTTCAGACAGCAGGGGAGATCCTGGAGCCGAATGAACGGAGCCAAGAGAAGGTGACCTAGACCTCTTTCTGGTTGTCGGCTCAAGATCTTGTCGGAGCCGACACAGGTACTCGATAACCTCGGCTCCGGCCGGAGGAAGCCACAGAAACTGTGGACTGAGTCTTATCGGCTCCAGGCGGAGCCGATAAAGGCAAAGGTTGAACAACCTGAGGTCTCGGCTCAGAAGCCGGAGCCGAAGACCTCGATGCCTTAGAGGGCTTCCCTGTTGAAACTGACAGGGAATCCTCTGGTTTTAACAAGCCTCTCAAAATTAACTTGTTCTTTCTCTCCTGCAGGACCCTGGGGCTGAAGCCATGGCACACAGCACAGGAGTCCTGCAGGTGCAAAGGCCCTAGACAATAGACACAAGAAGTGTGAGCGTCTGTCAGAGACATTTTCTGACAGCACGCATCACACTTCTTGAATCCAGAGACCTTTGCTTCTTTTGACATTATCCTAACTGACAGGTATACACTAACACACACCAAACACACAGCTATACCCTGTCAGAAAAATTATCAATACTAAAAATAATTAACAATTTTAGTAAAAATACTAGAAATTAAGCACAAAAAAGTTAAAGTAACCACACAAACACACCCTAGGAAAGGGAAGGCCAAAGGCCCAAGGGAAGAACCAGCGGTTCTTTTAATAAGAAAACGGGGAAATATAGGGTCGGGGATAAAAAACTATATCCTACACTAATTTGTGAAGAATTAAGGTTAAAAGGGGAAAAAAGAATAACTTTTTAGTATAAAAAGCTAACACTCACCAGGAACCGGTAGAAGCAACCAACCTCGAAGCTGTAGCGGCAAACGAGATCTGAGGTAACTCTCGCCTAGCATTGTGGGATATAAGGGGAGCCTCGAGCCGGTGGAACCAACTCTCGAGCTTTTAGAGTGGCCGAGTCGGAGCCGAGGTCGGCTCCGAACCCAGCAAGAATGAAGGCGAGATAGACAACTTAACATGTAGCCATTGCAGTTAACACTAACCCCTATACTTGTTGTTCTGCAGGACAGCCTGATGTGTGTGCATTAGGGATTCTCAGAGAGACACAGATAACATTTGCATATAGACTGAATCTAGACTACTGCATGAATGACAAATTTGGAAGAGACAGCTCAGTCCACATTGCATGAAATGGAGAACAAAGAATGTACCATCAGTTTAGAAGAAAATGACCCAAGAGAAGGGTTGCTTGGTTTAATAGAGATGGACAGACATATTAAGATCAATGAAAAAGACTACAGAAAGTCAATAAAACCCAAAAAGGTAAGAAGTTTGATAAAACAAATGAACACAGTAGTTAGGACTTTTAATAGAGATTCATGCAATATAACAGAAGTAAATAGGATATCATCATCATCATTCTCTTTCGGCTTTTCCCGTTAAGGGTCGCCACAGCGGATCATCTCTTTCCATTTCTTCCTATCCTCTGCATCTTGCTCTGTCACACCAACCGCCTGCATGTCCTTTCTCACCACGTCCATAAACCTTATCTTAGGCCTTCCTCTATTCCTCTTACCGGGCAGCTCCATCTTTAGCATCTTTTTCCCAATATACCCATCATCCCTCCTCAGCACATGTCCAAACCAACGCAATCTCGTCTCTCTTGCTTTGTCTCCAAACTGTCCAACATGAGCTGACCCTCTAATATACTGATTCCTAATCCTATCCATCCTAGTCACACAGAGTGCAAATCTTAACATCTTTAACTCTGCCACATCCAGCTCCGACTCCTGCCTTGTCAATGCCACTGTCTCCAACCCATATAACATAGCTGGTCTCACTACCCTCTTGTAGACCTTCCCTTTCACTCTTACTGGTACCAGTCTGTCACAAATCACTCCTGACACTCTTCTCCACCCATTCCGCCCTGCCTGTACGCTCTTCTTCACCTCTCTTCCACATTCACCATTACACTAAACTGTTGATCCCAAGTACTTAAACTCGTCCACATTTACCAACTCTACTCCCTGCATCCTCACCATTCCTCTACCCTCCCTCTCATTTACACACATATATTCTGTCTTAGCCCTGCTGACCTTCATTCCTCTGCTCTCTAGAGCATATCTCCACCTCTCCAGAATCTCCTCAACCTGATTCATACTCTCACTACAGATCACAATGTCATCTGCAAACATCATAGTCCATGGGGCCTCCTGTCTGATCTCATCTGTCAACCTGTCCATCACCACTGCAAATAAGGACTCAGAGCTGATCCTTGATGTAATCCCACCTCCACCTTAAACGGATCTGTCACTCCCACTGCAGTCCTCACCACTGTCACACTACCCTCATACATATCCTGTACCACTCTACATACTTCTCTGCCACTCCCGACTTCCTCATACAATACCACAACTCTTCTCTAGGCACCCTGTCATATGCTTTCTCCAAGTCTACAGACATAATGCAACTCCTTCTGACATTCTCTGTATTTCTCCAACACTCTCAGAGCAAACATTGCATCTGTAGTGCTCTTTCCTAGCATGAAACCATACTGCTGATCACTAATCATCACCTCCCTTCTTAACCTTGCTTCCACTACTCTTTCCCATAACTTCAAGCTGTGACTAATCAGTTTTATCCCTCTGTAGTTACTGCAGCTCTGCACATCACCCTTATTCTTAAAGATAGGTACCAAAACACTTTCTCCACTCCTCAGGCATCCTCTGACTTTCCAAAATTTAATTAAACAATCTAGTTAGAAATTCCACTGCCATTTCTCCTAAGCACCTCCATGCTTCCATTGGTATGTCATCTGGGCAAACAGCCTTTCCATTCTTCATCCTCTTCAAAGCTGCCCTTACTTCCTCCTTGCCAATCTGTTTCACTTCCTGATTCACTATCCCCACATCATCCAACCTTCTCTCTCTCTCATTCTCTTCATTAATCAGCCTCTCAAAATACTCTTTCCATCTACTCAACACACACTCCTCTCTTGTGAGTACCTTTCCCTCACTATCTTTTATCACACTTACTTGCTGCACATCTTTCCCAGCTCTGTCCCTCTGTCTAGCTAATCGGTACAGGTCCTTTTCTCCCTCTTTAGTGTCCAATCTCTCGTACAACTCTCCATATGCCTTATCCTTAAGCTTTCGCCACCTCTCTCTGCCATGCGCCTCATCTCCTTATACTCATGTCTACTTTCTTCATCTCTTTGACAATCCCACTTCTTCTTCGCCAGTCTCTTCCTCTGTATACTCTCCTGTACTTCATTCCACCACCAGGTCTCCTTGTCCTCCTTCCTCTGTCCAGATGTCACACCAAGCACCTTTCTAGCAGTCACCCTTACTAGTTCTGCTGTAGTTACCCAGCTATTCGGTAACTCTCCACTGCCTCCCAGTGCCTGTCTTAACTCTTCCCTAAACTCCACTTCACAATCACCCTTTTTTTTTTTTTTTTTTTTTTTTTTTTTTAACTTCCACCATTTAATCCTTGGCACAGCTTTCACACTCCTCCTCCTCTTCTTGATCACCAACGTCATTCTACATACCACCATTCTATGCTGCTTAACTACACTTTCCCCTGCCACCACTTTACAGTCTCCAATCTCCTTCAGACTGGCCCTCCTACATAGGATATAATCCACCTGTGAGCATCTTCCTCCACTCTTGTACGTCACCCTATGCTCCTCCCTCTTCTTAAAATACGTATTCACCACAGCCATGTCCATCCTTTTCGCAAAATCCACAATCATCTGACCTTCTGCATTCCTCTCCTTAACACCATACCTACCCATCATTTCCTCATCCCCTCTGTTCACTTCACCAACATGCCCATTAAAGTCCGCTCCAATCACTAGTCTCTCACCCTTGGGTACACTCACCACAACTTCATCCAACTCGCTCCAAATTTTCTTTTTCTCATCCATCACACACCCAACTTGTGGAGGATATGCACTAACAACATTCATCATTACACCATCAATTTCGAGCTTCATAAACATCACTCTGTCAGACACTCTCTTCACGTCTAAAACACTCTTGGCATATTGTTGCTTTAGTATAACCCCTACCCCATTTCTCCTGCCATCCACACCATGATAAAACAATTTGAACCCGTTTCCTAAACACCTGGCCTTACCTTCCCTTCCATCTGGTCTCTTGCACACACAATATACCAACCTTCCTTCTCTCCATCATATCAGCTAGCTCTCTTCCTATACCAGTCATACTGCCAACATTCAAAGTTCCTACCTTCACTGTTACACTCCTAACCTTCCTTCTGTAAATAGGATATAACAGGATATATTACTGTGCAAATAAAATAACAGATAAAGCCAGCACAAAAACACAAAGCAACAAGGGAAAGGAAGGGAAGAAATCAAATGCCATCATGGAAGTATCGAATAGAGAAAACTAGAAAGCAATTAAGACAAGAAGCGTCCCTGATGAGTACAAAAAAGTGGGAACAGAACAAAAATACTCCTACACAGACATGCTAAAAGCAATGTGATCTATCACGCACCATCGGAAATAAACAAATTATCAGCACAGGGAGACAAACTTAGAAGATAAGCAAATAAATAAAAAAGAAAAGTATAAACTAAGCAATTTATTGATGACCCTAAAAGGGTTTGAGTCTCACAAGGGATAATTGGCTAGGCTTAAAGTGGCTTGCAAGGGCAGTTAGCTTAGTACTAATCTATGAACCTATAAAAGGTTTTACAGAGAACTGGGAAACAAGGCAAAAGGAATTGAAACACCACCAAAAAGTAAGAAACAGATACATTTTGGAGAAATCTTTATGAAGATCCTATGGAACATCAGATGCTAAATGGATAGCAATAGTACGAAAAAAAAAAAAGTTCAGGATATAAAATGGGATGAAATAATGTTCAGACAGATTGAAACAAAGATAAGAAAAGCTACTAATTGGAAAACCCCAGGGCCAGATACAGTACCCAACATCTGGCTAAATAACATTTTTTACATAAAGATTTAGCCACATGTGTACCCCCAAACAGACACCAACCTGATTAACAGGAAAAAATAATGCTTTTACTTGAGTGAACCTGCAAACTATTCTAAAAAAAAAAAAAAAAAAAAAAAACTATAGACCAGTAACTTGCCTTGCCTTCCGGACATATAAACTATACACTGGAATAGATGCATATTCCAGTGTATAGTTTATCATTTAGAAGAAAACTCAATCATGACAATAGAACAAAAGGGTAACAAAAGAAAGTCATATGGAACAAAGGATCATTTGTTAAAGTCATAATGGATAACTGTAAAAAGGGGAAGAATCTAGGTCATGGATAGACTACAAAAAATCATTTGAGAGTATTCTACATTAATGGATAATTACATTACAGTGACCATGAAACAGTGGCAAAGCACTTTGCAGTTAAGTCATGATAAAGTTCAAATCATCATTCCAGGGATAAAAATTCAATATTCCAGTGTCACTCATTTCTGCTCTTTTCCATTGCCCTTTACTCATTAAGCAGTCTACTGAACAGATTAGGTCATGGCTACAATTTGGCTCCCAGAAAACAACGAAGGGTAAAGACTTTTCCTTTTTTTGTGCATGATTTTAAAACTGTACACTTCATCAGATGAGGAACTAAAAGCACAACTGCAAGTGGTCAAATCTTTTTCAGATAACTAGAATGCCATTTGGTCTTGATAAATGTGCAAATGCAACCTTTAAAGCAGGAAAGCTGCAGCACCAAGATGCGACTATAAAAGAACTTGAGGGAGTGTATAAATATTTGGGAAATGAGGGATCAACAATGAAACTTGAACAAATGCAAATAAAACTTAGTAAAGAATATTCTAGAAGAGTAAAATTAATACTAAAAATAGCACTGACATCTAGGAATAAAGTCCAAGCTATAAACCAATCTGCTCTTCCTGTCCTAACTTACAGTTTTGGAGTGATTGACTCGCCCCAAAAAGTGTTGGATCGGGTGGACAGGAAAACAAAAAGGATGCTACATGCTCAAATGATTTATAAAAATTAGTGCATACCAAGACTATATACTCCCGTTCTAAAGGAGGTATGGGCCTCCTTGAAACAGACATGTACAGATCTGCAATTGTGGGAATGCATATATATATCTGCTGACATCACAAGACCCACATGTAGTGAAAGTTTTAAAACAAGAGGAGAATAAGTCCAAGATTACTTCCTTGCTTAGTTTAGCAGAAGCAGATTGGTGTCAAGCAGGAATGGAAATCAAACCAGAAGTAGACAAAAATTAGGTAGCAACTGAAAAAAAAGAGACTATAAGGTGAAGAATTAAATCAGAAGGCAAAAAATGTAGAAAATGCATAAACACAGTTGCAAGTATAGAAAACACTTAGAAGAACCTCATGTTGATAAGGATCGAACACAGGAATGGTTAAGGAGAGGTAAATTTAAACAAAATGGTGAAAAGTTAATATTAGCACCCCAAGACAGTGGACTATGTACATGTTGGTCTACAAAGTCCATTGAACGTGTGGGAGAAACAGACAAATGCAGGTTTTGTAAAACAGATTTGGAAACAGTAGCACATCTGGTTTCTAGTTGTGATATACTAATGGCAAAAGGACTGTATACTGAAAGGCATAATAATGTGGCAAGACATTTGCATTGGGGATTGTGCAAACATTACAACACTTAAGTAGCTAAACATTGAAAACATAAGCCACAAAACATAGAAAATTATGACGTTTATATCACATGGGATCACTCATTACTAACCGTTCAAAAAAATAGATGCAAGAAAACCAGATATAGTAAGTCCATGAAAATAAGACAAGCACCGATTACTGAAATTGCTACACCCACTGGCTATAGTAGAGAGAGACACGAAGTCATAAAATACCAGGATTTGCAGGCAGAAATGAGGGCAATGTGGAAGGAGGATACCCAGACAGTTCCAATACTAGTAGGAGCAATGGGTCTTATAAAAAAGAATTTACAATCATATTTAGACATGTTACCGATACATGTAACTTTGCATTGAAATGCAGGAGTCATCATTACTGGGCACATTGTGGGTGCTGCCAAGAACACTTCTGGCTAACATCAAACAATACTAATTTCATGAACTTTAATCATACTTTGACTTAGGAATATGGTTCATTCCCATCATGGAATTAGAAACCAAAAAGACTTGAAGAAATTAAACTGCTGCATACTGCAACACCCACCTCCAAATGGGTGTCAGACATACAGAGGATCAGGCTTCCCACACCCCCAAAGAATGGGCTGCCTGGCATCAATACCTCACTTCTACTATCCTTAGCAGACACTGCCAGTGTCAAATTGTTAACTGACCATGAGTCTCCTACATCACTCTCAGGGCTTTATCCCTCTGTGTCAAGATGCAGGACCAATGTATTTGGTATGATCTGTTGCAGCAATGATCCTTATTACATTCACAAAGGTAATCTGCCCATTCTACAGATAACTTGGAAGCCAACAGCTGGAATACTAAGCAGTTCTGAAAACCACACAGAAAAAATTAATTAAAGGTGCTATAAAGAGTGCACAGGTCGTCAAAAATTGCAAAAGGTATGGAGGGACAGCTACACGACAGACTATCACCACAAATTATTTACACACAAGCCAGGATTGAAAAGGAGTACCCTTGTATGGATTCAAAAATCCAAGCAAGCAATGTGTGAAGGCACTGAGTTAAAGAAACATGGCGGTAGCAGTAAGGAGGTGGCATGGGCTTAAAATAAAAAGGTTGAATTTAAATTTCCTCTGTTTGTATTCCACCAGTGGCTTGTACTGGGAAATTTGAATTATGTGTTGACAAGAAGTCAGACGCTGTAAAATAATTTCTCTGTATTATGAAGGGCATCAAAACTGCTCAGGTGATTATCTCTGGAACACACTGATTTGGCCATATACTGATTTTCGTAACTTTCATCTTCCACCCTGGTGTGATATCAAGTACATTGATGGGAACTTGTTACTTGATCTAATCACTTAATCATTACATCTTGGTCAACCAGCCAGGTTTCTTCTGTCATCAAATCTCATCTCTAAGGAATACCACACTTATCAACCATCTAATTCCACTCACAGATCTCCTTGCAAAGGTGCATCAGTAAATAGGACATGCTGGAGTGATAGATTCCTGTCCGAGACTCCCCATGCTTTGGAACAGGATACCAATATACATCAGGCAGAGCCCCTCACTAACACTCTTCAAGAGAGACCTTGACAGGTGGATGGGAAACAGAAAAGTTATGCTGGGGATCACTGCAGAGGTTCTGCTGGACAGTGGCACAGGGAACTAATGGCTCTGCTGGACAGAGGCACAGGGAACTAATCTAAGGGGGTGGCGAAAGCCAACACATTATGGCTAGGCTTAAAAATGCCCTTGGGCAGATAGCCTAGTACTTACCTAGGTCTCCGCTCAGTTGGATTATGCAGTGCTTCTACCTGGGGCTGCCAGGCGGGAAAAACTCAACTGGTTAGTTACTAGGATGACCAAGTACCACATCTTACTGGTTCTGCGGGGTCTGCAATGGCTGCCTATTCAACAGCAGATAATGTACACAGTACATCTGTTAATTTACCTTGCCTTACATGGTAGAGATCATCCTATCTTTACCATCTTTTGACCTGATGACCAGTGTGCATTTTTTTTTCATCTTACCTTTAAGCATCCCTGTGACTAGCAGTTTCTCTAATACCTTCTGGAAAGCACTAGGAAGCCTTAAACTGATACAAGCACTCAACTCTCCTTGTTAATAAGGAGAAATTAATAGTAGCCACTAAACAGCCTATAATTGCAAAGTACCAATGTAAGGGAAAACAGCTCCTGTACTTTACAAAAAAAAATAAAAAAAAGCACCAATCCCGGCATGTCCAAGGGTCAGCTTCCGGTGATTTCGCCTGTCCACCTGGTGAATCTGGGCATACTGAGGCAATGCAGCAATTGCCTCATGTACACAGACAACCCTCTACTCCTACCACCCAACACTACAACCGGTGAGAGATGCACTTATAGACAAAAATGGAAGCAAAGCTCTCTCTACCCAAGATTGTGCTAGACAGTCAAGAGGAAAAGGTTAACACCCACACTACACCTCAAGCAAGACATAGCCCTTCTAAACCCACACCACCAACACACACATATAGTAACACTAAATCCACATATGCAGAGGCCCTTAACTGTAAACTGCCCAAGCAACAAGAACCTCTGAAGCTGAAATGCAAACAAAACACCAATCACAACCAAAGTTTCACATGGTTCACAACACAAGTGTGCCACCCAGCAACAGCCCCTAAGGCAAGACAATGTACCTAACACTTTAGTCATAGGTGACTCTATAGTCTGGCACACTGATGTCCCTCTCACCAGGTTGAACAAGGAGAAAATTACAGTCCGCTGCCTGTCGGGTGCCAGGATCCGCCACATAACGCATGCACTCAAGTCACTCAAGTACAAATATGACTGTCATTGTCCATGTTGGAGTGAATGACTTGAAACGTACCTCCCTGGACTACATGAAAAGAGACATGGAAGAGCTCTCGGATCATGTGGCCCAGGCAGGTATGACCCTAGCCCTGAGTAGCATCCTGCCTTTGCCCCCACCATATCCCAAGATTCTCACTACACCTTTCTAAACATACTGGAAAATATTAAGATAGAACCAAACACCCTAATACTGGGTGATTTTAACTACCCTGCCATTAACTGGGAAAACTACTCATGTACCAACACCTTTGCCTAACAGTTCTTGGAATTCATAAATTCCAACGCCCTGGATCAACTAATCCACAGTCCCACCAGGGGCTCCAAATATCCTAGACCTGGTCATTACCAACATGGGAAATCAATGCTCCACACCTATGGTCACCCCCTCATTAGTCAGGTCTGACCATAAGCTAATCGCCCTTAACATCTACATCTCACCCCCACCCCCCCAGTAAGGAAACCTCCATAAAAAACTTCTCCAAAGCCAACTTTATGCTACTCAAGTCAGAAGTGACAAACTTCATGACACCCATGCAGACAGGAACTGAAAGTTCAACTGCCGAATCCTACACTAAGGCACTGTACGAGCACATCCGCTCATGCATGAATCGTGCCATCCCAAATAGAACAAAGATGATCTCATCCAAAAAAAGGAAGCCAACCTGGTGGTCCCCTGCCATAAACAAACTTTACAACAAAAGGAAGGAATTATTGCAGAAAAGAGGAAAATCCCAGGATGCAAAAAATGTCCTTACCAGCCTCAGTAAGAAACTGAGATCCCTCGTAAAATCCTCCAAAGCTAGTTACGAAAATAAAATTGCCAAAGATTGCATAGACAACCACAAGGCATTCTAGAACTATGTCAAGAATCTAAATGGCAATGCTCAGATCTGCTCTGAGCTAAAAAACAGAATGGCATTAAATATACTGATCCCAAGGATATTGCCAATATCCTGGCAGATCGATTCAGTGCCAACTTCACCCCCCTCTCACCTCCTAAATGGCCCATCTCAATACCGGAAAGATTGCCAAATTCTGGTAATAACGGCCACACAGGTAAAAAACGCACTCTCCAAAGCTAAGAATACAGCATCCATGGAACCAGATGACATCCCCGGCTGTGTACTACATGAACTACAATATGAACTGGCACCTCACCTAAGTGTCATGTTTAATCATAGCCTCACATCAGGTTTCGTGCCCACTGAGTGGCGCAGAGTTACAGTTATCCCACTCCACAAGGGGGGGATCCACCTTGGAACCCGGAAACTACCATCCCATCAGTCTGACAAGCCTTATCTGCAAGGCCATGGAGCGTATTATCATGGAACTTAGAAACAAACACATTGGCAACCTTCAAACACTGGACCCCACCCAGTTTGGGTTCGTGAAGGGCCGATCTGGTCTCCTGAACCTGGCTGACTTCTTTGAATCAGTCTCCAGAGCCATGGACAAGGGTAAGGTGGTCCACACAGCCTATCTAGACCTTGCCAAGGCCTTTGACACCATCCCCCACTCTGGAATCACAGATAAAACTTACTAAGCTGGGCATTAATCCCTATGTCACCCGATGGGTTGCTAACTGGCTTACTGATAGAACCCACACTGTAAAAGTAGCCAACTTCAAATCCAGCTCCAGACAAGTGACAAGTGGAGTACCTCAGGGTTCAGTCCTGGGACTGCTCTTATTTGGCATCTACTTCTCTGAAGTACAGGCCAACACTAAGGGACTCTGGATAACAAAGTTTGCAGAGGACTGCAAACTGGGAGCCATTACTGAATCCCCAAATGATGTGGATACTCTACAAAAGGGCCTTACAGAAACAGATGCTTGGTGCCAGAGCCATGGGCTCAAGCTCAATGCCAAGAAATGTATAGTTATCCCCTTTGGGAAAAAACATGAACCCGTGAATTACCATATAGGTGGCAGAACACTAAGCACTGAAAGTGTGATAAGAGACTTAGGGACACAGGTGGACAGTGGTCTCAACTTTGATAACCACATCGCCACAACAGTCAGGAAATCCTTCTATGTGGCACACCTCATCACTAAGGGCTTTTCATCCAGAAAAAAGGAGGTCATTGTCCCACTGTACTCATCCCTCATTAGACCCATTATAGAATACAACGCCCAGTTTGGTATGTACCTCTCAAGACATCTGCAACAACTGGAAAGGCCACAGAAATACCTCACTAAAATAATCACAGGCCTAAAGCAGATGCCCTATGCTGACCACCTTAAAAAACTCCAGCTATACTCTGTCGCATATCGTCTACTCAGAGGTGATCTCTGCTTAACATACAAGGCCATGTCAAACCCAGAGCTGTTGGACATGCTACACAAAGAAATCCCAATCCCTCAGAGCCACACACTCCAGGGATCTAAACCTTGTCATCACAATAAACAAAACATGCTGGACGGATAGGTTCCTGACCCAGAGACTCCCCAGACTCTGGAATAGATTGCCCATACATGTCAAGCAGAGAGCCTCTTTGGCCCTCTTCAAAAGGAACCTTGACAATTGGATGGGAGAAAGGAAATTCACCCCGGGGATCGCATCAGTCGCCCTGCTAGACAGGGGTCCAGGGAAGTAAATAGTGTGGGAAGAAATAGCCAGGGAATTGTTATGGCTAGGCTTGTATAGGCCCTAGGGCTGATAGCCTAGTACCAACCTATGAACCTATGATACTGGCTGACTCAATCCCTGTGGAGAACCTCACAGGGGCTGCTGGCAATTCTGGAACTTTGCCCTTCGCTCATTGAAATCCGTATCTTTAGACTCTGCTACCTGGCTGACTGAGTGACACTCTAAACAAAAGTAATAAACTTACCATAACAATAGTTCCTTGTTAATACAACTGTCATGACAGACAGAAAGGAGCCTCTGCCCTCCCAGCTGATACTAGCCAGTAAACTTTCATACAAATGCTACTTCGTTGTTCAAGCTTCCCCATCTCCCATAGTACTGTGGAGGTCTTCTCTTGCTTGTTTGAAAAGAACTGAATGTCAAGGTCATTGACAGGAAAAAGGCTAGGAGTAAGACTACAGGCTTACTAGGTACCTCCAGATGAAAGTGTCAGTTTGGAACAAGGATGGTGGGTGGGACATCAAGACAGATGGAGAAGACCAACAAGGATCTATCATTATGCTAAGTACATAAATTTCATAGCCTTTGTTATTCCCTCCATCCAGATCAATAGTTGGGAAAAAATGTCCAGACACTTCATCCTGGGTGGCATCACTGCAACACATCCTTGAGGACAGTGGTAACAAAGGCAGTTCCAGACCTTGATATAAAGTCAAGTGTGTAGAACTTGTTTAAGGCATTCATTGTTGACCACGTTACTGCAGCACCAATGTCATCGACATTGGACTACCCAAAGAAAAGCTTTAGAGGTTGAAATAAACCTAGCAGAATAAGCTTTGAAAGTAAGGTCAAACCTTTGAAAGAGTATGCAATCAGACATCCACTAGACAGAGTAACTATGACAACTTTGGACCCTACTTTGGCTTTTGAAAAGGATATGAAAAAGTTGCTCATTCTTTTGTATGGACATTGTTCATGGAAGAGATAGTATCTTTAGTTGGCAATGCATACCTAAAGTACGCACAAGGTATTCTCCATTACCTGTATGGTTAGGAAAGAAAACTGGCTAATGAATGGATTATTTCATGGTCGTCTCTGTGGCTACCTTAGATACAAAGGAATGATTTGTCTAACAGAAGCCCTATGTGGAAAATCAAGTATGGTTGTTTATAAGATAAAGCCTGCAAAATAGAAATCCTTTTTGGAGATGTGACAGCTACTAAGAACATGGTTTTCTATGAGAGGTATTTTAAAGAGGAAGTGTTAGCAAACTCAAAATGGGGTTAAGCCAGAGATTAAAGTGTCGAAGTGAAGTTCAGTGGTGAGGTAGCGTCTTTAATGGGCAAGTTAAAGGCACCCTTCAAATGCCAACAGGTTAAAATTAAGTTATATCCATCAGTAGCATTTTAAAGCTTATGTCATCTAGAGTTTAACGTTTTAAAATGTTTATGTTATACAGAGTTTAAAGTTTTATTAAGTTTTGTAGTTTTTGTATAGGACAACTTTTTAAATGTTTTGCATTAGAAATGTTTAGTGATTGTGATGCAATTACTGAGAATATCAGTTTGTTGGTTATTTTTAGCATGTGATGTTTGCAGGGAGTATTATAACAGGGTGATATGACTGAAAGGTATTTGGATTCTGAGGAAGTCTTGTTATAAGCTTGACGAAAGCTCTTAATAGTGAGCAAACAACCAGATTGTTTCATCTGAGCCGTCTGGTGTCCGTTTTGTGGTTTCGGTTCTCAGTTTGCTGTTTTACTCTAGGCTTCCTGGGAGGATGATATGAAGGACACCTTTTAGAAATTGCTAGACATCAAATCTAGAGATCAGATTAAGTGTCAAGGGAAGACGAGTAGACTATCAACAGGTCAGCCATAACTTAAGAATATGCCAACCCAGCAAGGAGCAGATCACACAAATAAGAGAGAACCCCATAGGAACCTCCACAGACAGGGGATCCTGATGGCAAGAGAAGCCCAAGATGGAAAATTGCTTCCATCTGGACATGTATGATTTCCTGGTAGTGGGTTTCCTGGCCTCCTGCAGAAACCAAAGCACATCCTCAGAAAAGACATGCCTGAGAAGGATCAAAATCCTATCACCCACAGAGTCAGTTGAAGAGTGGGCAAGTGAGAATATGGAAGAGATCCCTGGTTTTGTGTAAGAAGATCCACTCTGTAAAGTAAATTGTGGTGATTAGCCCTGACTAAGTGAGAAAAAAGGGGAAACCAATGCTGTCTGGGTCAAAAGGGAGTCACTAGCAAGATTTTGGGAGAGTCCTGCCTGGTCTTCTGCAAGACGTGTGGTAACAGAGGAAGGGGAGAGAAGTTATACAGAAACATCCCTTTTCCAAGCAAAAGAAAGCGTATCCACTTTCCAAGCTGGAGGACCTGGGTCTATAGAACAGAAAAGAGGAAGTCGTTACCTGTGGAAAACCCCAATGACAGCTAAAGTCCAGGAATACATCGCTGTGAAGCATCCATTCATTAGCTTGTGTGCTGGATCTGCTCAAAGAGTCTGACACAAGACTGTACTCAGAGAATTGTAAACTGCCTGAAGAGTCACTTGATACTGGATAGCTAGATCCCAGACCTGAAGAGCTAGTCTGCAAAGATGATAGGACCTTGTGCTCCCTTGCTTATCAACATACCACATTACTGTGGTATCGTCTGTGAAAAATTTGAAGGGTTCAGGATGAAAGAGGAAATGAAAAGCAAGAATCAGAGCTCTCATCTCTTTTATGCTAATGTGATCTGACCTCTAATGAGGAGGCCAGGACGCTGAACCATGAGGTGGTCACAGGAGGCACCCCACTCCCCCATCGGAGGCATCTGTAAAGAGCTGCTGAGTTGGAACGGGAGCTCAAAAAGGAAGACCCAGGTTGAGTGAAAGTTGAGGAGTCCACCACTGAAGCTTGAGCTTGACACAGAGAAGGTAAGGTATAGGGAGTCCATGGGGTGGCGATGTTGAAGCCACACTGACTTAAGGTCCAACTGAAACTTCCTTGTATGGAGCCTGGCAAGAGAAAGCAAGGGAATGGTAGAAGCCATAAACTCGAGAACCCTAAGAAATTCCCTAGCCATGACAGATGTCAGAGGAAGAGGGAATGGGAAAAAGGCAACTGACAGAGCCTTGGGGGGGGGGCAGGTAAAGATGTTAGCATTAGAACTGTCTAAAGTCTGTAGCCAATGATAATATGATCCTGGGAAGGCATCTGCGCTGATTTTTGTAAGTTTATAGAGAACCTCAGACTCTAAAAGACAAATAGTAAACTTGAGATCCTGAAGCACAGTGTTGGGGAATGAGCTTGAATAAGCAGATCTAGATAGGGAAAGATCTGAATTCCACAAATCCTGCAAAAAGCAATGACAGGAGCAAGATATTTGGTGAATATCCTTGGGTAAGTAGAGAGGTTAAACTGCAGAGTAGATAATTGAAAATGCAAGGAAGACAGAGAAATGTAAACATTTCCTGAATAGGGGATGGATGTAGATGTGAAGGTATGTATCCTTGAGATCCAGAGATACCAGAAAGACCTGGGGTAGAAGAGGAGGAAACAATGTCTGCAGAGACTACATCCAAAAAGAAGGAATCTTCAGAAAGGTGTTCAACTGGTAAAGATCCTGAATTGGTCTCCATGTGCCCTCCTTTTGTGAGACCAGAAACATTCTGGAATAAAATCCTTTCCCTAACTGGGCAAGAGGCATGGCCTGAAAGGTGTCTTGAGCCAAATGAGAGTGAAAAACCACTGGAAAATGAAAGTTGTTCCAAGAAGGTTGAAGAAGCCTGAAAATGGCTTCCAAACAAAAGAAATATCCCTGATGGATAATGAACAGAACCCAAGAGTCTGAAGTGATACATAGCCAATTTGGAAGAGACAGGGAAAGATGGAGGGTGACTATAACTTGACCAAGTGAAGGAGGAAGCAAACTGTCAAAACAGAACCAAGGTTTTTCTGGAAACCAGGTTTCTGGGTGGCAGGAGTCTGAGCGGGAGACACCTCTAGAACTCTTCTTGCCGTTAGGAGGATGGCAAGACTGCCTATGAACAAAGGCAGATTTGTAGGGATAATTCCTCTGAAATTTAGGAATAGGAGAAACAAAACTGTCTGAGCTCCTACAAGGATTTTCCATCGTCCTGGAGAGATCTGAAAAGCTCATCATCAACAGCAGCAGATACAAAAAAAGTTATTATCCAAGAGAGCGTTCAAAGGTTTAGCCTTAATGTAGTCAGGCATAGCCTGAAGATGAAGCCAAGAATAACATCTCATGAATGAACCAAAGGCAGCAGCTCTGAAATAGGCATCAGCTGCATCACAGCTGCATTTGATTAAGGAGCAGGCAACGTAGATTCCAGCATGGAAAGGGACAAAGCCTTCCCCTTAGAATCAAGAAGGTCAGAAACCACCTTAGAAACCTGAGAAAGGACAGCCTAAACATACCTAGTCATAGGAGTCTGGCAGATGATGGCCCTAAAGGATAGTGGCAGCAGTGTAAACTTTCTTGCCCAGCCTTTCCATAGACCTACGATCCTTATTAGAAGTTAACAGCTTGCTGAAGGTAAACTTAAATGGCTTGTCAGAAGACAAACACTACAGAAAGGTTAGGAGAAGGGGATTTAAAGAAATGTGCACTCCTCAGGCACTTTAATAAATCTGTTTTTAGGTGCAATAGGCTATGTTTTTAGGTGCAATAAAGTGGAACAGCCTTACAAGACTTTCTGCAAATATATAGAGCTGAGTATATTTTTCTGCATTATTCTGTATTTATAGAGCTAAATTGTTGCTTAGATATGTGTTGTCTTAGTGTTCTGCAAATATACAGAGATCAGTATATATCTTTTGGGTTTTATAATTTGCACTCTGATTCCTCACATCTCTGTTGAAACTTTTCCCCACCCACCCCTCCCTGTTCTGGTAGTAGTTTAAATTTGGTGGCTTTTGCAGTGCCCGCCCCACTGTAGATTTGATCTAGGACACTCCCCCAGTCCCATCTCTTTACCGCATTCTACCTAACAAATCCTTTCTGCACTTGCTTTTAGTCCTTTTTAATTTAATTACATTTTTTCAAACTGTGTGTGGACTAATATTGCTACATACTCAAGTGTGCCAGCTTGCACTGCATGTGAATTGTTTTTACTACTGTTTTTGCTACTTTTCTGAAAAAAAAAAAAAAAAAAAAAATTGTAAGCCTGTTTCCTACCTTTCCTGTAATTAGTGTTCCAGATACAGATTTGCTGTATCCAGGACTATTTCTAAGCTTCTGAGCCCCCAAGCCTTTCTGTGTTGGAGGGAAGCCTTCTAGCTTATCAGTGGGAGTGGTAAGCACTAGGTAACCTGTCTACCACATAAGGAGTGGTTCTGGCCTAGAATTTGTAGTTATTGGCCGTTTGGGCGGTCTTCCATCTCTCTCAACTTTCTGATTTGAATGCCTGCATTTGCACTTGTTTCTGTCCTGTAACTCCTGGGCCCATCTCATTTGCTCACTCAAAAAAAAAAAATCTGCTTTTACTGTATTTTTGTTTCTTCCTACTTTATTTTGCGTCATCTTAAAAGTACTCAATTGTATTTATTACTGCTTGGTGTAACTCATTCCAAGCCTTTTAGTTTAAGCACTTGGGCTTCAGACCAGTTGTTTTACATTAGGAAGGTTTGTGGTCTGCACTGTGGTGGCAGGACAGGTAGCTTACATCCTTCTAAGTTGGGAACTGCTGATTGAGGGCTCAGTGTCTGTTATTCTAAAAGTGTATTAATTCTGTTTTAAGCACTTGGGCTTCAGGCCAGTTATTTTACATTAAAAGGGTTCATGGTCTGCACTCTTGTGGGAGGAGAGGCTGGACTCTGCCCTTCTAGCTGGGAATTTCTGGTTAAAGGCCTATAGTGCCTGCATATCTAAACTGCTTCTTACTGAAATTGGTACACCTTGTTTGCTGTAGCATAGACTAGACCAATGCCTTCTGAATCTAGCTTTGTTTGTATAACCTGAGCACTAATCCAGGCATTCTTTAAAGTATTCAATTGTATTTATTACTGCTTGGTAGTAACTTGATTAAAGTGTAGCTATCATTCTAAACACTTGGGCTTCAGACCAGTTGTTTTACATTAGGAAGGTTTGTGGCCTGCACTGTGGTGGCAGGACAGGTAGCTTACATCCTTCTAAGTTGGGAACTGCTGATTGAGGGCTCAGTGTCTGTTATTCTAAAAGTGTATTAGTTCTGGTTTAAGCACTTGGGCTTCAGGCCAGTTATTTTACATTAAGAAGGCTCGTGGTCTGCACTCTTGTGGGAGGAGATGCTGGACTCTGCCCTTCTGAGCTGGAAATTTCTGGTTAAAGGCTTATAGTGCCTGCATATTTGAATGGTTTCTTACTGAAATTGGTACACCTTGTTTGCTGTACCATAGACTAGATCCAGGCCTGCTGAATCTAGCTTTATTTGTATGCTGCTTGTTTGCTTATTTCCCTGAAACGCAAATTCCACCTAAAACGCAGCTTTTCAGCGCTTCTGTTGATCCCTAGTGATATCTGCATTGCTTACTGTACTTATTTCCTTGTTTCACTTGAAAGAAAGTTACTGTTTGTTGTTTTTGCATTTAAGTTACCTGAAACACATTGCGTTCAAGTTACCTGGCACTTGCTCACTAAAGCAATTATATAAGTCAGCACTAAAATATTAAAAGCACTACACCCTCACAAACTCCCCTTGAGTACCTCGTTCCCCATTGGCCCTTTTTTTCAATTATAAAGGAATTCCCAATACTATTCTAGCATGTCCAAAGGTCAGTTGTCAATCTCCTCTCCGGTCCAGCTGGTGAATCTGGGAATCTTGAGGCAATGTTACAACTGCCTCATGTACACAGACAACCCTCTCCTCCTCCCAACAAATTCCAACACATGTGAGAGATGCAACCATATAGCCATACTGGAGGCTAAGCACTCTCAACTCAGTACTGGCAAAACCAGTCAGGAGGAGAAGGAAACCACTCTCACTACAATTCCAGTCTCACACAGACCTACCACGACAGCAAACACAAACACACAAAAACATACTCGGAGGCTCTAAATAAAAATCTGCCTAAACAGCAGAGACCTCCAAAGCAGACACCCAAGCAACCGCTACCCCAAAACAAAACTCATGCAACACATAGCTCACAAAGCCAGTGTGCCGAACAGTCACAGCCCTTAAGGCTAAACAACACACCTGATACACTTGTAATAGGTGACTCTATCGTCAGGCACACTGACGTCCCGCTCACCATGCTGAACAAGAAGGTCACGGTGAGCTGCCTGTCGGGCGCTAGGATCCACCACATAACACAAGCACTCAGGTCACTCCAAGGCAAGTACAAATATGACTCAGTCATTGTCCATGCTGGTGTGAATGACCTGAGACGTACCTCCCTGGACTACATGAAGAGAGACAGAGGAGCTCTCTGAGCATGTAGCCCAGGCCGGTATGACCCTGACCTTGAGTAGCATCTTACCCTCACCAAGAATGATGCCACAATATGAAGACAAGATGATCAATTTCAACAATTGGCTTAAGTATTGGTGTCATTCAAAGGGGATCCAATGCCTGTCAGCCTGGGATGACATGCTTGACAAGCCACGATGCTTCGCTAGGGACGGCTTGCACCTGTCACCCCTGGGCTTTCGGATATTGGCAAAGGCTCTTACTACCCCCATAGTGCCTTTTTAGGCAAGGCTCAAAAGACAAACCCACCTCCATAGGTATCACAAGGGATAAGAATGTAAGAGTAATGCTACTCAATGCCAGAAGTCTAAACATCAAGATGCACGCACTCGAAACTCTCCTTAGCATGGAGAACATCGATATCTGTGCAGTAACAGAAACCTGGTTCAAGGCTCCCGAGAGCACCCCAGCACTACCAGGTCATACCATGTTTTTTGGCCCCAAAACTTGGACCGTACTACAAAAGGTGGGGGAGTATCAATATTCGTCAAAGATACCCACACCTCCAGGTTGGTGGCACAACACGAATCATCAGAGACTATCCATGTGCAACTAACAGCGGGTAAAACTGCCTTCCAGTTTATAGCCTGCTACAGACCACCCTCCTAAACCCAGGAACCCCACTCGGCCTTCCTGAGAACACTGGAAAATATGAAGGTCTCTCCAAACACCATTATATTGGGCGACTTCAACTACCCAAACATAGACTGGGAGCACACCGTAACCCAAAGGTTCCTAGAATTTATAAACTCAAATGCTATGGAACAACTTGTTACCACTCCCACAAGAGGGGAAAACATACTGGACCTGATCATCACCAACATGGGGACTATGCTCCAGACCAGATGTGTATCCCTCACTGGTAAGATCAGACCATAAACTAATCTCACTGGATATTCACATCCCGACTCCACCCCCTGCCCTGAAAACCACAGTGAAAAACTTCTCCAAAGCAAATTTCACACTCCTCAAAACCGAGGTGGAATCCTTCAAAGCCCCCAGGCCTGTGAAAAATATGGCCCAGATCGCAGAATCCTTTATAAACGCATTCTATGAACACCTTCAGGAATGCATGGATCATGCAATCCCAAATAAAACCAAGACCCAATCCTCCAAAGGCAGACGTCCCGTCTGGTGGACCCCAGCCATAAACAAACTATACAATAGAAGGAGGAAGCTACTACATGATAGAGCAAAATCCCAAAAAGGGAAGGCATCTCTGATCAGTATTAGCAAAAATTACGGGCACTCATAAAATTGTCTAAGGCCAGCTTCGAGAGAAAAATTGCACAGGACACTAAGGATAATCACAAGGCTTTCTTTAGTTATGTTAGGAACCTGGGTGGGAATTCCCAGATATGCTCTGAATTAGTCCAAAATGACAAAAAATACACCGAACCCACAGACATTGCCAACATCCTAGCTGACAGGTTCAGCGCAAACTTCTCTCCCCCCCCTCCCCACCAAAAGGGCAAATATTTATCCCAGCAGAGTGTTGCCCCCCTGACATCTCAGATGCTCAGGTAAGAGCTGCCCTCTCCAAAGCAAAAAACACAGCATCAATGGGACCAGACGGTGTCCCGGGCTGCGTCCTACATGAACTCCAAGAAGAGCTAAACCCAAACATAAAACTACTGTTCAATCTCAGCCTTACTACAGGATATGTACTCAAAGAGTGGCATATAGCAACAGTGGTCCCTCTCCACAAAGGTGGTGCCTCAACGGATCCTGGAAACTATCGCCCCATAAGCCTGACTAGATTGGTCTGCAAAGCTATGGAAAGGATCATCATGGACCTCATAAATAAAGATATTGGGGACCTACAGACACTGGATCCTACCCAGTTTGGCTTTGTTAAGGGCAGATCCTGCCTCTTAAACCTGGTTGATTTCTTTGAAACAGTCACCAAGGCCATTGTCGAGGGGGAAGGTGGTCCACACAGCCTACCTGGACCTCGCAAAAGCCTTCGATACAATACCCCACTCGGGCATTATAGATAAGCTCACCAGCTTAAATATAAACCCCTATGTCACTAGATGGGTTGCAAACTGGCTCAAGGACAGAACCCACATAGTTAGTATTGCTGGAGCCATGTCAGACTCCAAACCAGTTACAAGTGGCGTCCCCCAAGGCTCAGTCCTGGGACCTCTCGTTCGGTATATATTTCTCGGAGGTACAGGCCAACACGGAAGGACTGTGGCCGACTAAGTTCGCAGATGACTGGAAACTGGGCGCCATAATCGACTCTCCAGCCGACACAAGCATCCTCCAAAAGGGCCTCATAGAAACAGACAACTGGTGCCAGAGCCATGGCCTCAAGCTAAACGCCAAAAAGTGTATAGTCATCCCCTTTGACAAAAACAAAGTGCCCACAAATTATCACATAGGTGATAATCCATTAAGTACAGAAGAAGTAATTAGGGACCTGGGGACCCAAGTTGATAGCAATCTCTCATTTGACAACCACATGGCCAAAGCGATTAGAAAAACATTTTATATAGCTCACAATCACGAAGGGATTCACATCTAGATCAGGGGAGGTCATCATGCCTCTCTACTCATCCCTCATCAGGCCCATAATGGAGTACAATGCCCCTTTTGGGATGTACCTTACCAGACACTTGCAGCAACTGGAAAGACCCCAAAAGTACTTCAAGAGGATCATAGGGCTCAAACAGACGCCATAAGCTGTCCGGTTAAACAACTCTAGCTCTACTCAGTGGCATACCGCCTGCTCATTGACTCTCTTCAAGAGGAATCTTAATGAGTGGATGGGAGATCGTAGGTTTACCCCGGGTATCACTTCTGTGTCACTGTTAGACAGAGGCACAGTATACTAACCTCGAAAAAGGGCATAGCAAAATTAATTTAAAATGGGTGGTGAAAGCCAAACACACTCTGGCTAGGCTTATAAATGCCCCAGGGCAGATAGCCTAGTATGAACCTATGAACCTAAGTGTCAGGGGCTGCAGACATGGCAAGAAGGTATCCAGAAGGGAACAGCAGATGGTTTGGGAAACTGCATCTGCAGGATGTTATACAATCGTTTTCAAATCTCAGAAACCTGAGAACCATCCCACTTAAAATAATCCATCACAGAGGCAACTGTATCCCCAAAGGAGAGCTCTTAAGGAGTCTTCCTCCTCTAAACCATAGTCCAAGGGGAAGGGATTTGGTAAGAATAAGCCAAGGATTCTTCCCCCGAGTCCAGATCTCAGAGGGATCTAACAAACTAAGCCTCTTGAGTGGAGTGAAAGACCAGAGAGGAGCAGCAACAGAGACCCTTGAGGAGGCTTCAAGACCATCAAAGCATTAAATAAACCCAGAGTGAAATCCTGCCATTCATGGTGGGGATCCTTAAGAGGAAATATGCTTTGTTCTTTGCTCTTTTTCTGTGGGATCTCTGCTCACAACACCCCTGGAAGGTCAGACCCCTGGCGCGACTCTAATGGTTATAGGCATCTCTTCCCTTACTAAGATATGAAGAATTCCTCCTCGGTCCTTCAGATGTAATCAGCCAAGGTTCTCCATCAACATCAGGTACAAACATCTGAAAAGCCTTTGAGAATGTGCAAGAAGCCAGATCCAACGGGGCTCATGACAGGGGAATCCAAAGCAATAACCGGACAGTCCACCGTGCTTTCACTAGTCTCTAAAGAGACATCTGGGGGAGCCTGGAAAGCAGCCAGATCAGACCTAACTTTGACCATCTTCTTGGCAAACAATTGGCCTTCAGGATGGGTGGATTCTGCCACAGCACCCAGAGCCAAAAACTTAGATGTTAGTTCTCCAAGGATATGGACAAGGAGGAAGGATGACTACCTAGGGCCTTAGGCACAAACACCTGGCAAATACAGCACTTCATATGAAGAAAGCACCCAAATAAAAAGACACTGGTCGTGGCAGTCTTTATGGGGACTGTCTCCCACACTGACATTTTCCCTTTCTGGATGACATGAACAAAATAACAACCAGAAAGAGAAGAAATGCCAACGGGGCACTTATCTGAAAACATGGCTTGGTAACCAGCAGAGCAGAAGGGCATTCAGACCAAAGTTCAACTATGCATTCAGACTGGTGGCAAAGAAGTTAGAGTATGTGCGTCAAAATGTTACCTTTATGCCCTACATCTTGCGTAGGGAGCAAATGTGGGACATACAATGCCTGTAAGAACTAAAGGCTTTAGTAAACTGGCTGGACAATGGGCTATCCTTGGCAAGAGATACCTTAGGTAAAAGGATACTGCAACAGTAATATGGAAGGACAACATCTAAATACTCTGGTCCAAAGCAAATGGCACAATGCTGGTGTGAATCCTGTGTTAGGATGTTATGTCCAGAGCTTAGACATTTTTTAAAACTTGAAGTAGTCTGTTTCTATAGTTAAACAAAGAAAGTGACAATCAGCATAATAAAGGAGAAAAACAGTGGAGAAAGTACAGGTATTTTTTTAACCTTAGGAAAGTCTCTGATAAAGAAACAATTTATAAATTAATATAAAGTAAGATGTAAACAGAGGACTGGAGATCATAAAAAGGGAGGAGTACAAACATATCAAAGTCTGAGAAATTTCTTGTCAGACGAAATGAGGCTTAGGTAGACCCCTGAGCAGGAGATAGGAGAAGCTGAAGAAAAATGTAGTAAAAAGTTGTCAACAGGTAATAAAATGATCCAAATACGAAATACACCTCACAGCCAAGGTCCTCCAAACACAAAACACAGTTTATTCACAGAAAAAAAATGGTTAAGCGCTTTCATCAATAGACTTCATCAGAACCATACTTGCATGCAAAACACTCACTTAAATATAAAAACCTTAATCATAATTAGATGAACAGGTGACCAATAACTGAAATGTAATAAAATTAATAATAGAGACCGTGGGCCAGATTTACGAAAGCTTGCACAGAGTTGTAGAGTAGTGTAAAACGTCAAACAGGCAATATGTCTGCCGTGCCATCCAGGAACAGCTGGCAGGGGCGTGCACGAGAGCTGCTAAAGCTACTCTTGCATGGACAGCGCCATGGTATGAAAATTCCATCATTTGCTGCTGAAAGCTATGCAAATGAGGTAAATTTGCAATCCAGGAAACACTAACCTGTCCGTGGAAGATTAGTGTTATCTGCAGAAATGTACTCCGTTGGTAACAGAGTACTGTTCTGCAAATAGCTAAATGGAGCTATGACTGCTCCAAATAAAGAATGCATACAGTTGAAGCATGCCAATGGCCAAATTTAAGGCCACTGGTATTTATAAATGTTTAAAAATATAAAAATCTAACTTTTTTCTCCTGATCTCAGGTGATTAAGCAAAGCGCAGCACCGCGCAAATGTGCGGCGCTTTAAAAGACAAGAAAATAATTTAAAAATAGCCAAAAATAGGCATTTTCACTAAAAAGCTTATTCTGCCATGCAGGTGAATGGCAGGCTGAAGACAAAATGGCCACCGAGTACTGGCTGCTAAGAGTGGGGGGGGGGGGCTCAGTGTGAGAGATGTAAACATGCATTAATAGGCAATCCTATGCAAATGAGGATAAGGATAGTGAATCCCAATTTTCCCCAGCATGTGAGCCATGTCCCAAGAGTGTAAGAGTAGGAGTGGGCGAGTAGTAGAGTAGAATATAGGTGACATCATGAGGGGGTGTGTCAGAAAGGCTGTAAGCTAATTGGAGCACAGTGGCTTGTGTTTGCCCTGAGTTCCTCAGGATTGCAAGAGGCGTGCCTACAGTTGTCCTATTTGAAATCCTGAAACCAAAGGTGCACACTGTTAAAAGATCGGAAATTTCTTACAAACATGCACACAGTGTGTGCATTCACGTGTGCTTGTGTGCGAGCGTGTTTGCGCGGAACTGCCCTGGATGGAAACAGAAAGGCAAAATTAAGGAAAAGTAGTAGGAAGTTAACCAAGGAGAACTAGCAGAGCTGCCAGGTGAAATATCAGAATCAGCCAATTACACAGGCAGCAGACTAGCCCAGCCCAGCACTTTAAACTCTGCAAACAGCATTCCCCCATTTTTTTCCCCAAGAACTCTGCAACACTGCAGTATACACAAAGAGGGAAAGCTTAAAAAGCTTAAGTCAGACAAAATGTTAGGGGCTGCTCTTGCTATCATAAACCAACATGTGCAAGCTGCTGAGGGTGATGTTGTGAATGCTGCTGAGCAACCCACAGTGAGGAGACGGAAAAGAGTGTACAGACCCAAGGTAACCTACCAGGGGCTACATGAGCTGGAGATAGTGGAGCGCTATAGGGTGGACAGAGACCTCTTACAGCAAATTGTTGAGCTGTGCCAGCCACGCTTCACACACAGAACCAACAGAGGGGAACCCATCCCAGTGGATACCAAGGTATGTGTTGGCATAAGAATACTAGCTACAGGTACCTTCCAAAGACCAACTGGTGATATGATGGGGATTTCACAGGCATCAGCATCCAGGGTACTCCACCAGTTCCTGGATGCCATGTCAGCACATGGTGACGACATATTTCCCCCATTCCCGTGAGGCATTGGCCAGCAATATGCATCTTTTCCACCAAATAGCAGAATACCCTGAGGTAGTGGGTGAAATAGACTGCACGCACATACGCATCAAAGCACCACCTGGTGAGCGGGGTAGGGTCTACATCAACCGCAAGGGATTCCTCTCATCAACTGCCAGGTTGTGTGTGATGCCCAGGGCATAATAATGAATGTGTGTGCTGGCTGCCCTGGAAGCTATCACGATTCCCACATCTGGCATCTGACGCAACTGTACCAGAGATTTGCCAATGGGGACATCCCTGATGGTCACCTAGTGGGGGATGCTGGATACGCACTGGAGCCATGGCTGAAGACACCCATCAGAAATGCACACACACCTGAACAAGAACTCCATAATGAGGCGCACGCACAAACAGGAAACATAATTGAGCATGTGTTTGGGATGCTCAAGTCACGTTTCCGGTGCATGGACTCATCTGGTGGAGCCTTCCAGTACTCACCAACTACATGTACCCAAATTGAGATGGTATGTGCCATGCTACAATATGATCCTGCGGAAACAGCTGTAGCAGGAACAGCATGGGACAGGGCCAAACAGCCCCCCACCATTGCAAAGGCCTGCACAGGCACAGCGCGACTCGGAGTAACAGCCTGAGCCTGCCCCAGGAGGCGTGCCCAGTATGTCCTGGCCTTGGCAAAGAGGCAACACACAGCACATACACTGACTCAGTAGGAACCCTGGAAATGACACCGCTCTCTGACTCGCACATACAATAAAAGGGATGCCTAACTTGACACTACCCGTTTTCAAACATGTATAGGGAGTGTACTATGTGCATCTGACATAGGCAGCCCTGCAGCACCACCTGAGGCATGAGTGCAATATTTTAAGCTATATAAAGCACTGCTAAGCACGTTACCAGTATTGAGCATATTTAATTCCAATTGCGCGTAGCTGCGCACCGAGCTAACCAGTGCAACATTGGACAAAGTCAGGCAAAACAGAGTAAACACGCTCACACCTGCTTTCCTGTTCCCTTAACCAGTCAGGTCTACCCAGCAGGAAAATAAAAAGCAGTGACAGGGCTCAAACTCAGGATACTGTGCACTATAGTCACAGTACTAAACCACTAAGCCATGACAGCATTTCACTGGCACAGACATAACTTAAGTCACTCTCACATACCAGTTGGGGGGGGGTCACATACCTGACAGTCACAGCCAGGACAATTGTAGACAAATGCAAACACAAACAAATGCTGTATCATGCTCTCTGAAGAGGCATATGAGTAACCTCCCCCCAGACCTATGCAGACAGATAACAGCAGGCCAGGCAGTGTGATGTGGGTTGGGTAGGCTTTGAAGTCACAAACTAATATGCGTGTAATTGGAAGCCAAGGTCTGTAGTACAATGGTATGCCTCAAGCCAGTACGATAGGCAACTGTACAGACTGAAATGGAGTACTTGACATAGCAGTGCAGGCCTAGCAAATATGTATAAATGTCAGGTTTACCCCTCATCCTATGTACACCCACAGTAATAATCAGATGTGCCCCCCCCCAGGTAGAAATGTACAAATAATAGCTGTCCTCCCTGTATGTAGAAATGTTCATACGTCTATGCAAATTGGCTCATGGAAGCCCTGCAGGCACAGCGTGTTTCCTGTTGATGTATAACACAAAGGTGAGCCCTGAAGTAAAAACCAACTTGATTTCTCACACACACATAGTATATATGCCCATAGTGGGCATGCTCACACACTTAAACAAATTTAGCAAATTTCAGTCAGCAACATACTGAAAGGTCATGCTGGGCATGCTCACACACAAACTAAGCAAATGGCAGTCAACAACATACTGAAAGGTCATACTGGGCATGCTCACACACTTAGGCCATGTCTGAGTCCAACAGTGGGCCACACATATCTGGCAGTTGCAGTTCTTACTCCAGACACTTGTCACTATTCACCAATCCTGCCTTGCGCACACAGTGATATGAAAACAGACCCATACAACATATTGGACCCCTGTTATAATCAAACTATGTGCTACAAATACTTAAGTTGTTCAAAGAAAGTGAAAATCCAAAGATCATCAATAAATCTCCGATCAGTATCAAGAAACAATGAGTACTAACATTATCCAAACCATGTTTTGGCAAAAATAGTGCCAAAGAGTCTATAGAGAACTATGAAGCTTTCTTTTGCTATGTCACAAATGTCAATGTAAACTCATATATGTTCTGAGTCCGTGCAAAGTGTAAATGAATACATGTACATGACTGACATTGCCAACATCTTGTCAGACAGGTTCATACATATTTATCCCCCTCTCACTGAAAAAAGGGCCCATTACTGTACCTGGAGATTATGAAAACCCAGAAATCACATATACAATGGTTAAACAAGCTCTATCCAAACCTAAAAACACGGCGTCTATGGGATGACATGGTTTCCCTGGCTGTGTCATATGTGAACTCCAAAACGAACAGACCCTGCACCTGAACAGTCTATTGAGACTCGCCCTCTGTACAGGATATGAAACTGTTGAATGGGTTACAGCAACGTTTGGCACACTCCACAAGTAGTGGTGCACAACAGACCATGGGAACTATCGTCTTACAAGCCTAATAAGCCTGATCTGCAAGGCCATAGAGTCCATCATTATGGAACTCATAAACAGAGCTATTGGAAGCCTACAAACACCCAACCCTACCCATTTTGGTTTGGTCAGGGGCAGATCATGGTTCCTAAACCTGCTGAACAGTTTTCAAGGCAGTCAACCCAGGACATACATCAATGAAATGAGCTACACACGGCCTACGTAGACCTTGAAAAGCCCTTTTCTAACATCCCAAATACATGTGGTATCCACAAAATCAACAACCTGTGCATAAACACATATGTCATCTTATGGATTGGCAACTGGGGCACAGACAGATCCCACAAGATAAGAATTGTGGTCTCCCTGTTGGACTGTAAGCTGGTAACAACTGCTGTCCCCCATGGCTCAGTCCAGGACCCCTCCTGTCTGGTGTATACTTTTCAGAAATACAGTCAAACACACAAGGGCAATGGTTAGCAAAGTTTGTGGATGACTGCAAAAAGGTTGTCATAATCGATGTTTGGGACAACAGAGACATCCTTAAAAAGGGTCTCCGTCAGACAGATGTGGTATCAAAATTATGGCCAAGCTACAGTCATACAAATACCACATAGGTGCCAACACCTGAAATATGGAGGTAATAATAAGGGATCTATGGACATATGTAGATAGTCATCTCTACTTCCAGAAACACATTCACAAAGTGGTTAGAAAATCATGCTGTGTTCCCACAAATTGCCAAGGTCTTTGCATGTAGGTCAAAGGAGGTTCCCCCTACTCATCAGTCATCAGACCCATCAGAGAGTATCACGGCACATTTGCGATGAATCTGACTAGGCACCTTCAGCAGCTGGAAAGACCATTGAAGTACCTCAACAAGAGGATTACTGGCCTCAAACAGTTGCCCCATGCAACCAGACTGAAGTTAACTCTATCTGTACTCTGTTGCATACTGTCTACTCAGGCGATCTCTGCCCAACAGACAGGTCCATGTCCAATCTAGAACTGATGTACATGCTCTATCTGAAGTAAACCCAAGCTCACTGTGCCACATGCTCTAGGGATATCATCATCACAACAATAAATGGGACATGTTTGAGGGATACATGACTAACTCGCAGACTTCCCTTGCTTTGGAACAGGCTCCCAACCTACATTAAGCAGAGTCCCTCACTGACACTCTTCCAGAGGAGCCTTGATGAGTGTATGTGTAACTGAACTGTCACACCATGGATCACTTCATCAGCTCTACTACACAGAGGCCTAGGGAACTAACCCCATGTGTGGTGATACCTGCACACTCTGGCCATACTAATATATATGCCTTCAGGCAGATAGCCTATTACCTACCTAAGTACCTATATATATGTAGGGGGAACACAGTATACAATAAGCCAAAGATGGATGGGCAGAGATGTGTGTAAGAGGGTGACCATGACAGGGAGCCATCCAGGACTGTCCCACCCAGCACACATCCCAATGGCACAAAAGACATGAGGTGCACATCTCACCCCACTGAACATAACAGCCACCGGTATCTGTAAGCATTACAGTGTATGTGGTCCATGTGCCTGCTGTACAACATGACTGTACAATGAAGTACACATCTATCTGTAGACATGTACCTGTCACAGTCTACTACATACCTATGAACCTATCTTCACGAAGGCATATATTAGCCTAGGCAAGTTGTGCAGCTTTCACCACCCCATTGGGTAGTCTCCTAAGCTCTAGTTCTAATAGTTAGTACCCTAAGCCCCTTTCTAGTGGGGCTGCTGATGTGATGCCTGGCGTGAATTGTCCGTTTCCCATCCACTCATCAAGGTTCCTATTGAAGAGTGTCAGCGAGGGGCTATGTCTGATGTACATTGGGACTCTGTTCCACAGCAAGGCAAGTGTCTGGGATGGTACTCTTATCCCACCAGCATGTTGTATTCATTGTTGTGATGAGGTTCATATCCCTGGTGTGTGTAGTGCAACTCAATTTTGTTATCCGTAGATGGAGCATGTTCAACAGTTGTGCTGAACATGGCTCTGTATGTTAGGCAGTGTGTGCCTCTGAGCAGGCTGTACGCAACGGAGAATAGATTTAGTTTAACCAGTTGTGTTGCATAACAACTGTTTGAGGCCAGTAATACTTTTGGTGAGGTACCTCTGTGGTCTCTACAGCTGCTGGATATGCTTAGTCAAGTACATCCAAAATGTTGCATTGTACTCAATGATGGGTCTGATGACTTAAGAGTATAGGGCCACCACTATCGCTTTTGATCCTGATGCAAACCCTTTGTTGATTAGGTGGGCCACATAGGATTTCCTAATCATGTTGCCAAAGGAAAGATGACTATCTACTTGTGTCCCCAGATCCCTTATTACCTTGTCAGTTTTAGGGGGTAACACCTATGTGGTAGTTTGTGGGTACTTTGTTTTCACCAAAGGGGATTACTATGCATGCTTTCACACTGAGCTTGAGGCCATGATTCTGACACCACACGTCTCAAAGAGTCCCTTCTGGAGAATATTTGTGTCATCCAGGGAATCTATTATAGCAAACACTTTACAGTTCCCAGCAAAATTAGTTAACCACAACCCTCCTGTGTTGGCATGTACTTTTGAGAAGTCTATACCAAACAGGAGGGACCCCAGGACTGAACCCTGGGGGACACCAGTTGTTACCGGTGTAGTCTGACATGTAGCCAGCAACTCAATTTGTGGGATCTGTGAGCCAATTTGCAATCCATCTTGTGATGTATGGATTCATGCCCAGGTTGGTGAGTTCATCTAGGACACCTGACTGGGGAATGGTGTCAAAGGCCTTCGCGAGGTATAGGTAGGCTGTGTGGAGCTCATTTCAATCATCTACAGCCTGGGTAACTGTCTCAAAGAAATCCACCCATTTCAGGAGGCGTGATCTGCATTTGACGAAGCCAAACTGGGTGTGCTCAACTGTGTGAAGGTTTCCAATGTCTTCACTGTTGACTTCCATTATGACTGGCTCCACTGCCTTGCAGATCAGACTTGTCAGGCTCAGAGCGTGAATGCCAAGGGTCTTTTGTGGCACCACCCCTGTGGAGTGTGAAGAAAGTTGCTGTGCAACATTTTATTGGTACATATCCTGTAGACAGAGATGCAGGTATCCTTGATGAATATGGATACATTCCCACCCTATGTGCTATGATCCAGGTTCTGATGCTGGAAGGTATGGAATGAGTAGTATCCTGGTAGTGCTGGTGCGCTCTCCGGAGCCTTGAACTAGGTTTCTGTTACTGCACAGATATCAATATTCTCCATACTGAGAAGTGCCTAGAGTGTTTGCATTTGGAGGCTGAGACTTCTGGCAATGAGTAGTATTTAGCTCACTTTGTGGTTATTTGTGTTGGTTACGGGGTTTGGTTTGTCCTGAGTGACCGGTGTTCCACATCTGAAGTCAACGTCTCATTGGTCCGATCTGACCATAAGCTAATTATCCTACATATCCACATTCTGCCCCCACCCCCCATCAAGGAAACCATGTTAAAAATTTTCTCCAAGGCCAACTTCATGCTTCTTAAGACAGAAGTGCTGAACTTCAGGACACCCATGCAGATGGACAATACAGTTATGACTACTGAATCCTACACAGTTGCACTTTATAAGCACTTACATGAGTGCATGGATCATGCTAACCCAAACAGAACCAAGACGCTATCCTCCAAGAAAAGGAAGCCAATCTGGTGGCCCCCTGCCATAAACAAACTGTACAACAGAAGGAAGAAACTGTTGTAAAAGAGGGTAAAATCCCATGAGTGGAGGAGCTCCCTGGTCAGCCTCAGTAAGAAGCTGCGATCCCTGATAAAATCCTCCAAAGCTAGTTACGAAAACAAAATCACCACTGATTCTAAAGACAACCACAAAGAATTCTATGGCTATGTCAAGAATCTCAATGGCAACACTCAGATCTGCTCCGAGTTACAACACAATGGCACTAAATATGCAGACCCAACTGATATTGACAACATCCTGGCAGACAGGATCAGTGCTAACTTTACCCCCCTCTCACCCATTAAAGAGCCCATCTCTATACCGGAAGCATGCAAAGTTGCTGTCATCACCGCTGCACAGGTAAAAACCATACTCTCTAAATCCAGGAACACAGCATCCATGGGACCAAACATCCCAGGCTGCATTCTACACGAGCTACAGAACGAACTGGCACCACAACCAAGTACCATGTTCAATCATAGCCTCACCTCAGGCTTTGTGTCTGCTGAATGGCGCACAGCAATGGTTATCCCACTCCACACACGGGAGCCACCACGGACCCTGGAAACTAGAGCACCATTAGCCTGATGAGCCTGGTCTGCAAGGCCATGGAACGTATAAACAAAGACAATGGTAATTCCAAACTCTGGACCACAACCAGTTCGGGTTTGTAAAAGGCAGATCATGTCTCCTAAACCTGATAGACTTCTTTGAAGCAATCACCAAAGTCATAGACAAGGGTAAGGTTGATCACAAAGCCTATCAAGATCTTGCCAAGGATTTCAACACCATCCCCCACTCTGGAATTAAAGATAAACTCACTAAACTAGGTATAAATCCCTATGTCACAAGATGGGTTGCCAAATAGCTCACTGACAGAACCCACACTGAAAGTAGCAGACTCCAAATCCGACTTCAGACCAGTGACAAGTGGGAGTACCACAGGGTTCAGTCCTGTAGCCTGTCCTGTTTGGTATCTACTTCCCTGAAGTACAGGCTAAAACAGAAGGTCTTTGTCTAATGAAGTTCCCAGATGACTGCAAACTAGGAGCCATAACCTAAACTACTAACGATGTGGACATCCTACAAAAGGGCCTCGCTAAGACAGATGCCTGGTGTAAAAGCCATGGCCTCAAGCTCAATGCCAAAAAGTGCACTGTCATCCCCCTTTGGTAAAAACTCTGTACCCATGAATACAACATAGGCGGTAGTATACTTAAACACTAAAAGTGTGATAAGAGACCTTGGGACACAGGTGGACAGTAGTCTCTCCTTTGATGATCACATCACCACAGTAATCAGGAAATCCTTCTACATGGCACACCTCATCACAAAAGGTTTCTCATGCAGAAAAAAAAAAAAGAGGTAATTGTTCCCCTCTACTCATCACTCAGAGCCATTATAGAGTACAACGCCCCTTTTGGTATGTACCTCACAAGACATCTACAACAAATGGAAAGGCCGCAGAAATACCTCACAAAGAGGATTACTGGCCTCAAATACATGCCCTACACAGACTCTCTCAAAACACTCCAGCTTTACTCTGTCGCATATCGCCTCCTCAGAGGTGATCTCTGCCTAACATACAAAGCTATGTCAAACAGAGAGCTGTTGGACATGCTCCACTTAAAGAAATCCCAATCCCTCCGAGCTTCGGCCCCAAAACCCAGACTGAAATACAAAAGGAGGGGGTGTATCCATTTTCATGAAGGATACCCACACCTTCAGGTTAGTGGCACAGCATGAGGCTTCGGAGATCATCCAAGTGCAACTAACAGTGGGCAAAGCTGCTTATCAGATCGTAGCCTGCTACAGTTCACCTACCTTGTCTCAGGACCCTCACTGAGCATTCCCAAAAACACTGGAAAATATAAAGGTCCTACCAAACACCATGATATTAGGAGATTTCAACTACCCAAACATTGACTGGGAGAATTACTCAAGTACAAACTTATTTGCCCAACGCTTCCTAGAGTTTATACACTCAAACACCCTGGAACAGCTGGTCACCTCACCCACTAGAGGTGACAACATACTGGACCTGATCATCACCAACATGGGGGATCAGTGTTCCACACCAGAGGTAAACCCTTCACTGGTAAGATCAGATCATAAACTAATCACATTGGACATCCACATCCCGACCCCATCACCAGAGTCAAGGAAACCACTGTGAAAAACTTTTCAAAAGCAAACTTCACACTTCAAAACCGAAGTGGAAAGCTTCAAAGTCCCCTTGCTAAAGGATAATGCTACCCAATCCACAGAATCCTTTACAAGTGCATTCTATGAGCATCTACAGGGATGCATAGATTGAGCCATCCCAAGAAAAACCAAGACTCACTCCTCCAAAAAGAGGAAACCAGTCTGGTGTTCCCCAGCCATAAATAAGCTATACAACAGAAGGAGGAAACTACTACATGACAGAGCAAAATTCAAAAAGGAAAAGCATCACTGATCAATACTGGCAAGAAACTACGATCGCTCATAAAATAATCCAAGGCCAGTTTCGAAAGAAAAATTGCCAAGGAATCTAAAGATAACCACAAAGCCTTCTTTAGCTATATCAAAAATGTAGGTGGCAGCTCTCAGATATGCTCTGAGCTACTGCAAAATGGCAAAAAATACACTGAACCAACTGACATTGCCAACATCCTGGCGGACAAGATCAGTGCAAACTTCATACCCCCTTCACCCTCAAAACGGCCCGTGTTCATCCCAGAAGAATGCAGAGCCCCAGACATCACGGACATGTAGGTAAAAACAGCCCTCTCCAAAGCTAAGAACACAGCATCAATGGGACCGGATGGTGTCCCAGGCTGCATCTTACACGAGCTCCAAAAGGAACTAAACCCTCACCTAAATTCACTGTTCAGACTCAGCCTTACCAAAGGCTATGTACCCAAAGAATGGTGTACAGCAACAGTCATCCCGCTCCACAAAGGTAGTTCTGTTGTGGCACCATCGCCCTATAAGCCTGACCAGCCTGGTCTGCAAAGCTATGGAGCGAATTATCATGGAACTCAAACACACATTGGGAACCTCCAGACACTGGACACTACCCAATTCGGCTTTGTTAAAGGCAGATCCTGCCACCTAAACCTAGTTGACTTTGAAACAGTTACCAAGGCCATAGATGAAGGGAAGGTAGTCTACACAGCCTACCTGGACCTCGCTAAGGCCTTCGACACCATTCCTCACTCTGCCATCATAGACAAGCTTACCAGCTTGAACATTAACCCCTATGTCACGAGGAGGGTGGCCAACTGGCTCACAAATAGAACACACATGGTCAGAGTTGCGGGTGCCATGTCAGACTCTAAACCAGTCACAAGTGGCGTCTCACAGGTCTCGGGTCCTGGGACCCCTCCTGTTCGGTATATACTTCTGAGGTATAGGCAAGCACGAGAGGATTATGGCTGAACAAGTTCGCAGATGACTGCAAACTGGGGGCCATAATCGACTCTCCGGCTGACACAGACATCCTCCGGAAGGGTCTTGCAGAGACGGATACCTGGTGTCAAAACCATGGCCTCAAGCTGAATGCCAAAAAATGCATAGTCATCCCCTTTGGCAAAAACAAAGTGCCCACGAATAACCACATAGGTGGTAATCCACTAGATACGGAAAATGTAATTAGGGACCTGGGGACCCAGGTAGATAGTAACCTCTCCTTTGATAATCACATTGCCAAAGTGGTTAGAAATTCCTTCTATGTAACCCATCTAATCACAAAAGGATTCATCTCTAGATCAAGAGAAGTCATTGTTCCCCTCTACTCATCACTCATTAGGCCCATAACAGAGAGCAATGCCCCATTTGGTATATACCTTAATCGCCACATGCAACAGCTGGAAAGACCAGAGAAGTACCTCACCAAGAGGATCATGGGCCTCAAAGAGATGCCCTATGCAGCTCGACTAAAGAAACTCCAGCTCTACTCTGTTGCTTACTGCCTCCTCAGAAGTGATCTACGTCTGACGTATAAGGCCATGTCCAACCCGGAATTAATGGACATGCTCCACCTCAAGAAAACCAAATCTCTTGGAGACACAGGCTCCAGTGAATTAACCTCAGCACAGCAATAAACAAGACATGCTGGAGGGATAGATTCCTGTCCCAGAGACTTCCCTCCCTCTGGAATAGAATCCCAGTTTAAGAGATGTTAAAAGAAAGGGCTGATAGATATAGACCAATATTAAGAGGGGGGCTTATAAAAAAATCAGGAAAATATAAAAAAGGATAATAATGTGGTTAGATATCTCACTACTTATAATCTCAATACTTATAATGTTTGTAGAATAATAGAAAAACATTAGCCTATTTTAATGGCCATGCCAGGAATAGTTAAAATAGTGGGAGAAAGACCAAGATATGCATATAGGAATTCACAAACTTTAAAACAAAAATTATGTTATAAAGATTTTAAATTAAATACAGTGAGATTAGAGACAACAGCAGGAACAAGAAAATGCTACAATTGTTCCTGTTGTAATGATCTATATGAAGGTACAGATTACTTTAAACACCCCACTACGGGAGAAGTATTTACAATGAAAGCATTGACAAATTGTAATATGGTGCAAGTGGTATATTTGGCAACTTGCACATTATGTTCATCGTTCTATGTAGGCAAGACAACTAGGAAGCTTAAGGAAAGGATTATATAGCATAAATCAGACATGAGAAGGAATATTATAACAAATGCACTAAGTAAGCATATTCAAGATAAGGGAGAGCAGCATACTTTTAAATTTAGGATATTGGATATAGTATGAACAGGTTTAAGAAAAGGGGATATGAATAATTTATTAGAACTTAGAGTTTGAATGGATAGTTAGATTGCAGGCAGACTGTTTTACCTGGTTTGAATAATGCCATTAGTTTAAAGCCAATTTTGATTAAAAGACGTAGAGAGAAGTTGTGAATTGTTATAAAATGTAAATATAATATTTATTTGCTTTGCTGTACAAGTGAATTGATATTAGAAATGGCTAATAAGTGAATATTTAATTTCTGTATATTTAAATGTGTTTTAAAATTTTTTTATGCATGTTTAAGAATTGATTGTTGAATGAGTGAATGGGTGGGCTAAAGCATGTGACTTGATTTTAATCTCCTATTTAAATGCTGAATGTGCTTATTTTACTTGTACTGAGGAAGGGTGTGAGACCCGAAAGCTTTATAATAAACTTTTTGGTGTGTTTATAAGAGTTTTTCTGTAATACCAGAGTGGGGAATGATGTCGAAAGCCTTAGCAAAGTCAAGGTAGGCTGTGTGAACCACCTTTCCCTAGTCTACGGCCTTGGTGACCGTCTTGAAGAAATCAACCAGGTTTAGTAGGCATGATCTACCCTTAAAGCCACACTCGGTTGGGTAAAGTGTTTGCAGGTTCCCAGTGTTTTTGTTAATGAGTTCCATGATAATGCGCTCCATAACCTTGCAGACTAGGCTATTCAGACTTATGGGGCGATAGTTACCAAAGGGTCAGTTGTGGCCCCTCCTTTGTGGAGAGGAATAACCATTGCTGTGCGCCATTCTGTGGGCATGTAGCCTGTGGAGAGGCTGAGGTTGAACAGCGTGTTTAAGTGGGGGTTAGTTCGTTCCGTAGTTCGTGCAAGATGCAGCCTGGGACACCATCTGGTCCCACTGACGCTGTGTTTTTGGCTTTTGAAAGGGCTGTTTTCACCTATGCGTCTGATTTTTGGGACACTACACTTTTCCGGTATTGTTGTGGGCCCTTTTGGAGGTGAGTGGGGGGTGAAGTTTGCACTGTATCTATCTGCCAGGATGTTGGCAGTATCAGTAGGTTCAGTATATTTTGTGCTATTTTGCACTACTTAAGTGCATATCTGCGAGTTGCCACTTAGATTCTTAACATAGCTAAAGAAGGCTTTGTGGTTATCTTTTGAATCCTTGGCTATTTTTCTTTCGAAGTTAGCCTTGGATGATTTCATGAGGGACCTTGGTTTCTTACGGATACTGATCAGGGATATCCTTCCTTTTTGGGATTTGCTTTTTTTTTTTTTTTTTTTTTTTTTAACTAGTTTCCTCCTCCTATTGTATAGCCCGTTTTTTGCAGGGGTCCACCAAACTGGTTTCCTTCTCTTAGAGGAGTGAGTCTTGGTTTTGCTAGGGATGGCATGATCCATGCATCCTTGTAGGTGCTCACAGAGTGTATTTGTAAAAGTTTCTACATCTTGGGCAGCGTTATCCTTTAGCGTGGGGGCTGTGAAACTTACCACCTCTGACTTAAGTAAGGTGAAGTTTGCTTTAGAAAACTTTTTTACTGTGGTTTCCTTAGCTGGGGGTGGTGGTGGGGTGTGGACATCCAGAGTGATTAGTTTATGGTCTGATCTAAACAGTGACGGGTTGACCTCTGGTGTGGAACACCTGCCGCCCATGCTGGTGATGACCAGGTCTAATATGTTTTCACCTCTGGTAGGGGAGTTTACCAGTTGATCCAGGGCGTTTGAGTTTATGAATTCCAGGAAGCGCTGGGCCTGGGAATTTGTACTCGAGTAGTTTTTCCAGTGAATGGCAGGCTAATTGAAATAGCTCAATATCAGGGTGTTCGGTAGGACCTTCACGTTTTCCCGTGTCTCCATAAAGATGGAGTGGTGGTCCTGGGTCATGGCGAGCGATACGTAGCAGGCCACAATTTGCAATGCAGATTTGCCCAATGTTAGTTGCACATGGATGCTCTCAGAGGTATCATGCTGCGCTACTAACCTGGAGGTGTAGGTAATCCTTGATGAAAATGGAAACACCCTCTCCTTTTGTGTTTCAGTCCGTGTTCTGTGGCTGAAACGTGTGGTATGAGATGTAGCCCAGTAGTGCTGCGGTGCTCTGTGGAGCCTTGAACCAGGTTTCAGTTACTGCACAGATGTCGACGTTCTCCATACTGAGGAGTGCTTCGAGCATGTGCATTTTGAGATTTAAACTCCTGGCGTTGAGTAGCATAACCCTCGTTTTTTTGTTAATTGTGCTATTTACGGAGGTGGGTTTGACTTTTGAGCCTTGCTGAAAAAAGGCACAATGGAGGCAGCAAGAGCCTTGGCCAGTATTCGAAAGCCTAGGGGTAACAGGTGCAAACAGTCTCTTGTGAAGCAATGCAGCTTGTCGAGCATGTCGTCCAAGGCTGACAGATATTGGATCCCCTTTGAATGACACCAGAAGCTTAGTCAATTGTTGAAATTGATCATTTTTTTCTTTATACTGAGGTATCATTCTTGGTGAGGGCAGGATGCTACTCAGGGTCAGGGTCATACCAGCCTGGGCTACATGATCAGAGAGCTCTTCCATGTCTCTTTTCATGTAGTCCAGGGAGGTATGTCTCAGGTCATTCACCAAACATGAACAATGACAGTCATATTTGTACTTGTTCTGGAGTGACCCGAGTGCTTGTGTTATGTGGCGGATTCTGGCTCCCGACAGGCAGCTAACAGTAACCTTCTGCTAGTCTAGCCCAGTGAGTGTGCCCGACTATAGAGTCACCTATTACTAGTCTGTTAGGTATGTTATTTCACCTTAAGGGCTGTGATTTTGCAACCCACTGATTTTGTGTTTCATGTGTTGCCTGGTTTGTGATGGAAAGTGCAAGTTGTTTGGGTGTCTGCTTTGGAGGGCTCTGATGCTTTTGCAGGTTTTTATTTACAGCCTCAGAGTATGATTTTGTGTATTTGTGTGTATTTTTTGCCAGTGCTGTTTTAGTAGGTCTGTGTGTGGCTGGAGTTGTGGTGCAAGTGTTAACCTTCTCCTCTTGACTGTCTGTTCCAGTCTTGGGTGGAAACAGCTTAGCTTCCAGTTTGGCTGCATAATTGCATCTCTTGCATATGTTAGTGTTTTGTGGTAGGAGGAGAGGGTTGTCTGTGTACATGAGGCAGTTGTAACATTGCCTCAGGATGCCCAGATTCACCAGCCGGACTGGAGTGCACCTGAAGTTGCCCTTTGGTCATGCCTGAATAGTAGGGTGAGCTGCTTAGTCGCTAGGTCGGTGAGAAGTGAATGAAGAGCCTTGCCCTGCTGGACAATCAGTGTCAGGGTATATTAGTGCTTGCTATTAGGTCTGAGCAAGTGCTGGGCTGTAAGATGCTTTTTGATTGCTTAGGTTGAGAGTTAGACTAGTTTCAAGGGAAAAACTGAAAAGGAGACTTGGTGGAGCTGGGAATAATTTAACCATAGCTAACAGGCACTGCCCGGTGCACAAAACCGTGCAAACGCGGTTTTTATATTAGGGAAATGAAAGATAGAAATTAGCCCAAAATGGCCAATAAACTACTAACTTCTGGGCTGGAACCACTCTTCCAGGGACAGACAGGTTGTTCAAAGCTCTCCTCTCTCACAGGTGAACAGAGAAATTTCCTTTTATCCACTAGCCTGAAAACTGGACTATACTAGCTTAGAAAGGCAGGAAACAAGGATTTTTTTGTTTTTTTTTTTGAAAAGATAAGGCAAAAACAGTAAAAAATACACTTAAAACAGCTTTAAACTACTACAAACGATCAGAAAAGGCTATCGCACTTTAGTGTGTAGCCTACAACAGTTAAACAAATTATTTAAACAAAACTTTTTAAAAGTGCAGGCAGTCAAATACAATATGTGAAAAAAACAAGCTTTTAAATCACAATAAACACTGGAAAATCTGTGTTTAGGCGGAAAACAGTTAAGTACAGCAAGAAAGTACAGAAAACTGATAATCACTGTTAGTTACAGGAAAGATGGGAAACAAGTGCAGATGTGGTCTTTTAAACCAGAAAGTTGAAAGAGACCGACGAAACTGTCCAAATGGTCAATAAACTACAATTTCTGGGCCAAGAACCTCTTCTCTCGTGGTAGACAGGTTACTTAGTGCTTACCACTCCCACTGATAAGCTAGAAGGCTTTCCTCCAACACAAAAAGGCTTGCAGGGCTCAGAAGCTTACCAACAGTCCTGGATACAGCAACTCTGTATCTGGACTAGGCTAGTTACAGGAAAGGTGGGAAACAAGCGCAAGTGCGGCTTTTAAACCAGAACGTTGAAAGAGATGGAAAAAAAACTGCCCAAATGGCCAATAGCTACAATTTCTGGGCCAGGAACCACTCCTCTTGTAGTAGATAGGCTACCTAATGCTTACCACTCCCATTGATAAGCTAGAAGGCCTTCCCTCCAACACAAAGGCTTGGGGGGCTCATAAGCTTACAAAGAGTCCTGGATACAGCAAATCTGTACTTGGTCCAGACTAGTTACAGGAAAGGCGGGGAACAAGTACAAACATAGGCTTTTAAGCCAGCAAGTTGAAAGATGGAAAACTGCCCAAATGGCCAAATAAACTACAATTTCTGGGCCAAAACTCACTCTTCCCATGGAGATTGGGAGTACTCCCACTGATAAGCTAGAAGGCTTCCCTCCAACACAGAAAGGTTTGGGGGGCTCAGAAGCTTACTAAATTCTGGATACAGCAACTCTGTAACCGGACTAGGCTAGTTATAGGAAAGGCGGGAAACAGGCACAAGTGCGGCTTTCAAACCTGAAAGTTGAAAGAGATGGAAAAAAAAACTGCTCAAAACAGCCAATAGCTACAATTTCTGGGCCAGGGACCACTCCTCTTGTGGTAGATGGGCTAACCTGATGCTTACCAGTCCCACTGATAAGCTAGAAGGCTTCCCTCCAACACGGAAAGGCTTGGGGGGCTTAGAAACTTACAAAGAGTCCTGGATGCAAATCTGTACCTGGACTAGACTAGTAACAGGAAAGGCAGGAAACAAACGCAAACACAGACTTTTAAAATCAGAAGGTTGAAAGAGATGGAAAAGCATCCCAAACGGCCAATAAACTAATTTCTGGGCCAGAAACCAACTCTTCCTGTGGTAGATAGATTACCTAGTGCTTACCACTCCCACTGATGAGCTAGAAGGCCTCCCTCCAACACAAAAAGGCTTGGGGGGCTCAGAAGCTTACCAACAGTCCTAAACACAGCAAGTCTGTATCTGGACTTGACTAGTTACAGGAAAGGCAGGAAACAAGCTTAGAATTTTTTTTTTTTTTTTTTTTTTTTTTTACAGAAAAGCAGCTAGAACAGCTGTAAATACAATTCAAATTGTAGTGCAGGCCAGCACACTCGAGTGTGTAGCAACAGTATGGCAAATACAGTTCAAATAAATGCAATTAAATTAACTAATGACTAAAAAAACAAGTGCAGAAGGCAGCAAATTAGAAGGCTACTAACAAGCAGTAATAAGTGTAGAGTAAGAGCGACTGAACAGATAGCACGCAGAAGAGCAACTAAGACAGTTACAGTAAGAGCAGTTGAAATATATATATATATATGTGTGTGTGTGTGTGTGTGTGTGTGTGTGTAATTTGTTTATTTTTTTTTTTTTGAAGGAGGGAACAGAGCAGGATTAAGAGGCTACAGGGGTTGCCCATCCCAAATGCTCTTTGTACACAGTAAGACTGCCTGAAATCAGAATATGATCTCACTGCACTCAGATGACTGAACAAATGAGATGAACCCAGGAGTATCCAAATATAAATCTACAAGAGGGGCGGGAAATTTCAAAGCCACCAACATTAACACCAAAACAAGAACAGGGAGGGTGGATGGGGAACTAAATGTAGAGAGACAGCCACAACTTCAGTTGAGTTAATATTCAGTGAAAAACACAAATTAAATAAAGTACTATATGCAAAAGAGCAGATAAAAGTATACTTAAATTCACTTGTATGTCCAGCTGATTTCAGGTAGATGTTAGTCGGCCAAAGCTCTGATATTAAGTAATTAATTATAATATTGGTTCCAGTTTCCACTCGTGTGGGTCCATGAGATTTCTGCTTAGTTCGTCTGCCAGTGTATTCAGCTTTCCCGGCAGGAATTTTGCCTGTAGATGCACTTGGTAGCTCAAGGCTGTGTTCCACAAAGCCATGGCTAGTCTGCAGAGGGAGTATAAGTGGGTACCCTCCCCTGCTTGTTTATGCACCACGTAACAGTGGTGTTGTCTGTCTTTACCATTAATTATCCTGAAGAATGTGGTCCCTTGAAGGCTGTCAGAGCATTCTGTACAGCTAACATTTCTTTTTGATTGATATGCAGGTGTATTTGACTTGGGTTCCATTTGCCCTGAATGCACTTCCCTGCCAGGTGAGCCCCCCCCCATGCATAGTCTGATGTGTCTGTTAGGGTTTGGGTGGCAGGGGGTAGAGTGAATGGTAGCCCCTTGTTTTGGTGGCAGGCCTCTGTCCATCAAAGGAACTCTACCTGTAGGCAAGGTATGATAGGAATCATTGCTTCTAGATCCTGAGAATGTTAACACCATAGGCTTTTTAGATACCATTGTAGTCTCCTCATATGCAGTCTTGCATATGAAATTAGAAGAATGCAGGAGGACATGAACCCAAGGCTTGCAATATTTGCCTTGCAGATAGCAGGGTTTTTGTGGCCATTAGTTTGAAGTAAGCTGTCAAATGAATTTGTTTCTCTGGAGTGAGGAAAGCCAAGTTGTGTTCAAGCTTGCTCCCAGGAATATAATTTGTTGACAGGGTACAAGATGCAATTTCTTTTCAGTGTACCCTAGACAAGTTAGCACCTTTTGTGCAAATGCCAGATGATTCAAAAGTGTGTCCTGGCTTTCTGCCTGAATTAGACAATCGTCCTGGTATGGGTATACTTGAATATTTCTTTGCCTGCAAAATGTGACGACTGGAGATGGACACTTTGGCTTATCTACTGCGCCCAGGGTATTCACAAAGGGCAGTGCAGAGAACTGATGCATGTAGCCTGCTTTGAAGCGTAGGTATCCTCTGCACGATTCCCTGATTGGGATGTGCAGGTAGGCTTCCTTTAAATCCAGTGTTGCCAACCAGGCATCCTTGCCTAACATAGGAAGCAACTGGTGAAGAGTTTGCATCTTGAATTTTGGGATCACCAAAAAGGTGTTTATGATAGAAAAGTCCAGGATAGGACGCCATGTGTTGTCTTTTCTGGGTACCAGGAAAAACCTTGAGTAGAAACCTTGTCCCCTTTCCTCTTCTGGTACAGTTTGAATAGCCTTTATACTTGAGAGTACTTGCTTTTGAGCCTCTGCCCACTGATTTGGGGGTAGATCTGGCCTACCGTTTGGGGTTGGTAACGTGTGGAAGTGAAATCTGTAACCTTGGGAAACTATATTTAAAACCCATTTGTCCTGGGTAATGAGTCCCCCAGTTTTTTGCCTACACAGCAATCTTTCCCCCTAAAGAAGCAGTCAGTTGAGAAGGGCTTGGAAGTTAGTCATAGAACCCCCCCCCCCCTGCTTAGTCCTATGCATACCTTGGGACTGAAGCCTGGGTGTTCTGCTGGCTCTGGGCTTGGGCTGAGAAGGCCTGGAAGAGGCAGGAAAGGACCAATGCCTACTAAATCTTGGAGGCTGTACTTGTAGGAAATCTTTAACAGTTGGCATAGATTTAGCTTTTTCCTCCATATTTTTAAGTACTACTTCTGCTTTGTTGCCAAACAGGCGGTCCTGATTTAAGGGAGCATCCAGCAATTTCGCTTTAAAATGATCTGGCAAAGATTGCTCCTTAAGCGAACCATGCCTTCTAAGTACAGACCCAGTGACAGCAGCCCTGCAAGATGCCTCTAGTGAATCAAAACCACATTGCAAAGTATGTTTTCCAACTTGTTCAGCAGAATGCATTAAACCCTGTAAATCCTTATTTTCAGCACAGTCAGGAATCAACAAAATTTTCTGTTTAAGCAATCCAATAATATGCTGCTGATACTTTAACGTATGAACCTGGCAGTTTAAGGCCCTAATGGCAAAGGATGCAGAAGTGAATACCTTTTTACCTCATCAATCCAGTGCCCTGGAATCTCTATCAGAGGGGGTAGGATTTTTGGCAGTAGTAGCCTTAATGCCCTTGGGTCCCTGTGAAATGGTCTCAGGATCCGCAGTAGGATTTTTAAAAAGGAACTTGACAGTCAGGAACCCGGTAATATCTATCAGGTTTTCTGGGAGCAGGAGGTAAGGAGTCAGGGGCCAAGTTAGATTCTGAAAAGGCATAATCAACAATGTCCAGCACAGGGGGGATAGCTAAAGGCCTGTGTTGGGGCAAGAGTAAGAAATCCCCAAGTCTCTTTTTAGAAGAGTAATCCTGGTTCTCCCAGCAAAAATGCTCCCCAAGAGTGTGCAAGGTTTCACCAAAAGAGAAAGCCTCTGGGAGGGGAAGCAGAGGGAATAGAGTTGTCTGCATCAGAATCCTCACAGGTAGATCAGGGTAAATCCTGGTTATCAGAGGAAACAGAAATTTCAGAATCCTGATCAGAAGTATCATAATCAAACTCAGTCCTAGGTCTCTTAGAGGGGGAAGGTTGGCTTCCCCTGATTAAAGTAATAAGATCTTCAGCCATTCTTATTTGTTTTTTAGGCATAGAGGCCTGCCCATGCGGTCTGGGTGTCGGTTTTCTAGGCATGGATTGAGTTTTAGGCCTTAAGAAAAACATGGCATTGGTTTAATATGCAAGTCAGAATGCCTGAATACACCCTCAGAAGCCGGTGCCTGCACAGAGGTTCTGGACCCATCCAAGTTAGAGACATCTAAGCATCTCATGGCATACCGGACTCCAAATGGGTCTCAGTAGAGGCCTGCGAATCTGAAGTAGCAGGTATCAGGGGCTGCTTTGGACCTAGGTGGCCCGTCTCTGTCTTTATCTTTGCGTTCTTTTCGAAATGTCAGTAGTTGGACGGCTTACTGAAGACATATCTGGATAACTGAACAGAGTACTAAAATATTCAGAAGCGTAAATATACAGATGAACAGTTCGTTGTTTAAAATAAGGCACAAAACAGACAGCGAGGTATGTCGTCGTCAGGGCCTAGGCAAGGAATACAGTATGAATGAAAATCTTTGAGGTATTTGCTTTCCACAAGAAATACAATTATTGACTTTTACGGACATCGGTTTAGAGCAAGAAAGTTTTCCCAACGGGGTACTTAGCTTTAGTTGAAGACTTTGGTTCTGAAACTCGAAAACTAAAATTTTAGGAGTCTGCCGACTGGCACTTGAGAACTGCTTCTGCTTTGGGCACCGCACGGCAAGACTGGTGTAATGGCGTCGGCTGCATGCTTTATACCCCCGACTACCTGACGTCATGGAAGATGAGACAGCAAACGACGCAGGACCCAAGACTTTTATAAATCAGGCCGACTGAGGGCTACTGCAAGCAGATAACCCAAATGTGATGACTGCAACAGTGAAACAAGAACATCTGGGACAAGAAAGAAAAAAATGTTGAGCGCTTTTGTCCTATAATGTTAAGGGCTTCATCAGAACTAAACATTTTGACAAACTATCCTCAATAAATACTAAAAATAAGAATCACATGACCTAATAAAACTGGTTCTTCAACTACTTTGAAGGTGAGTTACTTAAGCAAAGGAAGGGGGTGACAATGGGGACCATATGCGCACCCGTATATATGCTAATTTGGTAATGCTAGCCTGGGAAAACATATGTATGTAGTTCTGGGTCTCTCAGTTGTTGGAACTTGTACGTTCATCTTCTTGATGATATCTTTCTTTTATGGACCAGTTCTTTAGAGGCACTGGAAGAGTTTCTTAATTATATAAACTGTACCATGAACTTCTTAAATTTACATGACATCATTCGCTGCGAATTATTTAGATGTTATAATACAGAAAAAAGATGGGGGGGGGGGCTTTTCCTCAAACCTCTGTGGAAAACTGACCTTTTCTAACTCCTACCTGCATTTCAGTAGCTGTCACCCACTAGTACAGAAAAGGGGCTTAGTGAAGGGTCAGTTTGTCAGGTTGGCCAGGATGATTTCCAACAACTCTGATTTTTGAGACAATGGGATACGAATGCAGATGCTCTTGGAGACGGGGTACCCGCATAAGACGGTTAGTGATATTAGGACTGAGGTCATGAGGGAAAGGCATGGAAGATTTAAAGTTTTGCTGGAGAAGGAAACCAATAACAATATCAATGAAACTTTAACTGTTGATGGTGCAGAAGTAACAAAGCACTTCAATTCAGCTCTAGTTATTTCCTGGATAGTTCAAACATCAAAGGATTAATTAAAAAACTGGGATATTTTTAATTTTGATCAAGGGGTGGTTAAGTTTTGGGTACTTGCCCTCAATTTGTCTATAAAAGAGGTCAAAATTTCAAAAAACAATTTGGAGAAACCTATTAAGTAGTAAGAAAAACATACGTACCTTTAAATGTGGGCACTGTAGTCAGTGCAAACACATTTGTGGGGGATATAATGGTTTCTGGTAGTGTTATTTATCTACCCAAAAACTGAAACTGTAATATGAGAGTGGTCTGCACTGGCTTCTGCATGAACTGTGAAGCCTTTTATGTAGGCAAGACAGAGAGGTTACTGGCCAACACAGTGTACAAACATTATGACAGAACGTGTAACAAAAATAATGACTTGTTTAAGCACTCAAAAACCCACACAGGACACAACTCCTTTAAGTCTGCTATATTAGAACAGGCCCACATGAATCCACATGGGGTACAGGGAATTACAGTGGCAGTTCATACGGATGGCTGACAAACCCCCTGGATTAAATTATCACATTTCTACAAGTAGTGTTTTAAAGGTTAGGGCTGCCAAACTCTAATCAAACTTTAATTTTACTTTTATCACTGACACTTTACAGGTTTAGAAGAAGTTTGTAATATTTTATTATGTGGTTTTTAAAAGTGGTATTTTATGGACTTAACTCTCCTGATGTAGCTTTTAAATAAGTTAGGTGTTATATATTTAACTTATCATTATTTTCTGTTAATTGACTGTTTCTAATTGACATAGGATTCTTATATTTAGTATATATGGAGGAGCGTTGTCAGAATGTTTAGTTCTGATGAAGTCTTTAGCATTATAGGATGAAAGTAATTCACTTTTTTATTTCTTGTTCCAGTAAAGTGACCATATATCTACGGTGGTGATTTGAATTTCTTAGGAGCATTACGGTTTGGCAGGGCTTGCTTTTGGGTCTTAATGTTATTACCCTGTTTGGCTGGCGATTTTTGCAATTAATTTTATTTTACACATTTCATCCTATTTTACTGTGTTCGGTATTTTATGTCCAACATTTTATTAATCATATGTTCATTTGATTTATTTCACTTTTGTACAGGCTTAGATTCAAACAGTATGACAAAGTTGAAATTGAGAAAATACTGCTTCACAGAGAAAGTGGTAGCCAAATGAACAAGCTACCAAGAAGGGGTTGTGAAGAGGTATTACAAGCATACTCACGTCTGCATGGGAATAAGCAGAAGAATCAGGAAGACATAGGAGAAATTGAAGGATGTTAGCAGCAATATTTGGGTACACCACCAAGAACTTTGGCCACCTTCTGCTGGCATCTGCACATATTAGATTTTAACATTCATTTACCAAGTCACTTCAGCATGTTCTTCATCTTCTATGCTGCATTTTAGAAGGATTATTCCAGAAATAACCACTAGTGTGAAGAAGAATTTATTAAAAAGAATGTTAACCATTCAAATCCAATCCATGAGGGCAAAGGCACCATTTTCATTTTCTAGGAAAGATGGAAATACTGGTTGCATGAAATGACAAAACACTTTCAAGTTTTGCAGTCCAGCATTTAACCTACTACAGTATACTGTTTAAGGATTTGATTATTAATGCCACCATTCAGGGGCATGAGGTTCATGTCTCAAAGTAAGGTTATCAAATCATTCTACACTGGATGCATGTTACATACTATTAGCTAGCTGCAAGTGCTGCCTCTGTTACAGAAGCAAACAAATTTGATTAAAAATGCATTTCAAATCAGTTCACCACCACAAAGGCACTATACACGGTGGGAAGGCAAGGACAAATAGTACGTGTGTGAAATGTACTAGTTGTCATCTAGAGACCAATATTAGACACGGCAGTGCTACTTACCGATACAGGTTACTGAAGAAATAACTAGACAAGGAGGAATATTTGGCTATGAACAGTACACTGGTAACAGCTCCAAGCTGGTTGCTTTCATTTTAGGAATTTAAAAGGAGTACCTGCATAGAACAAAAAGAATACAGTAAAATCGTTGACTTAAGAGACTTGCTACCCCCTGCCTATTCCTCATAAAACCAGGCCTTGACTAGCAGCCCAGGAGCTGGTCAGGGAGTAATGAGAGGGAGTAGCCAACACCAGTTCACCTGTCCAGGGTAATGGAGTTAGTATGGTCCCACCAAATGAGTCTATCTTGAAAACAGAGTGCTTGTAGAAGGGATTCTGGAGAGAGAAAGCCCAATAAGGAGAACACAGCACTTCAGCTAAACAATGAAGATGGGCAGAACCAGGTACCCACACTGGCTCAGTGTAGTGGACATGACAAACTGCTGTCCAACTGGTACAAGTTTTAGTAACAAAGAGAAACAATTTATATGATGTTGAAGTGAATGAAACCCATATCAGTTTGTTTACTTTTCTGTTACTATTTGTGTGTCTATTTCACTTACAAAAGTAATGTTTAATAAAGATGTTTAAAAAAAAGAAAAACTGATCTCCTAATCTTCAAATAATAACAGCTATGTTTTCTGGGGTTTTTGCCTCCCTTTCCCAGTGTCCTATAATGTCAGGGAAAAAGGGGAACATAAGCCAAATGAAGATGGATAAAAAATACTGAAAAAAAATATACAGAGGGTGCAGGCAGTAGTACAATCCATAAATTGGGGCAAAAGAAGTTGGGGATCACTTTACACTAAAGCACACAGGATGCAACAAGAAATCCAGATATGAAATGAAACTTTAATCAGAAGTGGTTCTGTCCTGATAGCTGCACTCCTATATTTTTTTCTTCATCTTCGTTTAGTCTGTTGGTGGGGAAAGCTTTTACCTCCCATAGGAAGTCAGCTTTACATTCAACACCTTGTCAAACGATGCAAAAATAATCCATTTACAGTTTTCTTGAAAAAACGTATACATCTATAAACAAAAGCAATGTAAAATACAATGAAAAGGGGAAAAATGCTATTACCTCTCCTCTAGCAGCACAAATGTTTGCCTCATAGTGGCAACAATCATTTGAATTCCTGCTACAAGTGGTGCTAGATGACAGACGTTTAGGCAAACACCAGCTACTTGGGCAATAGGATTAAAAATGTTTAAGTGCTGGCTGGAAAAACAAACTATGGAGTCCAAAGTATCAATATAAAATAAACTTGGAGAACTGTACTTTATTACACTGTCTCCAAATGTTTACTTTATAAATCACAAGTAAAGTAAGCCACTGAACTCGTATGCAGTTTTCAGACGAAGTTGGACTTAACACCCACATTGAAAAATGCAGGAGGTACATAAAACTGGCCCCTGTACAACCAAATATTATGACATATGGATTTATTTAAGGTAGGTAGACTACACTAACAGTGGGCAGCCGCAGTGGTGCAGCAGTTAGCATTGTTCTCCGGTTCAATCCTCGGCAGGATGCCTTCTGCGCGGAGTCTGCATGTCCTCCCTGTATATGCTGTAGGTGGATTGGACACACTAAATTGGTCCTAGGTGTGAGTGCATGCGTGTGCGTCTCTTTTGTGGAAGGTTGGGCACAGGGCTGGCAACTCGACACTGTAAAACTCCACTGACAATCATGAGCCGACAGGTGATCCATTGTGGCGACCCCTAACTGGGAAAAGCCAAAAGAAGAAGACTACACCAACGGTCCTTTTTCAGCCATGACTTAGTTACATAATGCAATGAAAATAAAAAGAATTACAGGGGTTGGAATAAGAGTGCATAATGCGGACAAAGCAATATACACAAAAAAGGACAACATAGTTCATTATTCAAGCTACCAATTTTGCAGAACCACCATAAACACTATGTTCTGTGAGATATGTTACACTGCAAATGCTAAAAGGACTACCATTCTTAGAGATAAATTGAGCAACAGTACTATTTCTATAGTAAAACACAGAATGGAAACCTCCACATGCAATCAGACAGTGTTTCACTATACCTCCTTTGTAATGAATGTATGTTAACAGTATTATATAATTATCATATCCATATTCCAAGTTATAAATGTTTGCTTTATATGTACAGAGATGCCCTATTTTCTCAGTTACAGCACTGTGCTCATGAAGCACATTCTCACAGTTCAAGTAGCAGAAGTGGTATTCAAAATAAAAACAGAGTATATGGTGTGGGTGTTAATGGACAGTTGTTTTGGTAGATAACTTTGTTAGATTATTTTTCAAGGTGCTAGCCTGGAAGGAGTGCCATTTTTTTTTGTAAACTGCATAGCTACACAAGTACTATATTTGTTCAATAGGAAAGGTTTAAAAAAATAAAGCTTGCGGGACAATTTAACAGCTTTTTGATGTGTACTTATTTTAGTACAACAGAATGACTGCTATTTTTATCAGAAGCTTTTCCCAAGTCACACCAGCTGTCCCAAGCCACATTCATGCGACGCATGTTGAATTTTTAACTAATCCTTTCAAGAATGCATTTGTATTCTGGAATTTTACTAGCTTTCCAAAAATATGACATTACTACACACAGGATCAGCCACAACTTTAATTCAAGCGCATATTGTGAGCACATGCAATTTATGTCATTTACGTTCTAAGACACTGTACTTTCTGTTCATTTAAGGAAAGAGCAGTAAGAAGCGTGAAACAAAACACATTTGTAAGCATCCTATAATTTAGCTGTCTACTGAAAACAGTTCAAAGTTCCATATAAAATGCAAACTCCAAGAAGCAAACAAGCATTTATGCAGAAAAAGAAAAAAGCATGACTACATTAATAACTGATCTCCCTTAAATATGAAAAAAAACACACTTCAAGGCAGATAAGACACAAAATTAAAAAAAAAAAAGAAACATCTAGAAGTATTATATGTTACATCCTCAGTTTATGTAGAGATGATAAAAAAAATTGCAATGTAGTAATGGGAAGGTCACCTGTCTGGTTGCAAAGAAATTCACCAGGATGAACTAACACTGAGTGATACCACTTTTGTGAGGTCTGCAGAAATGCTTGGATACTGGAAAACTGCCAGAGTCATGAGGATAAAGCCCACAAATTTAACGTTTCAATACTTTTAATAAAATATCTCTGTTACTAATATGGAATAAATAATGTATATGCACAGATTTGGCATATAATTTCACTATCTTATGTTTAGAAAGCAAAATTGCTAAACAAAGTTTAGTTAATGAGGGACTGAAAACTGGATTTGCAGTTTCAAAGAAATATTTGCAACTTCTTGCAAACATTTTGCAACAGATTTTTAAAAACTCCAAATTCTAACACAGCGAATAACATACACATTCCTACCATAACAGAACCCTCCTTTAGGATAGGTACTATGGATGGTTGCATCCACTTCACTAATTAGAATTTAGCATATTTTCTGTCCAGCTCTGTGACACACAGGAATAAAGCTCAGACTATGACCTATATGAATAAAGAGCAGTTCTAAAGAGTTGGGAGGTGGAGGTTGGCAGTGAGCTGCCAACACCTGCTCACCCATCCCGAGAGGAGAGGTAGCTTGTGGCTGGCCAGTTGCCACCACGGTAAGTGCAGGTTTGCATTGTACTGAAATTACTAGAACTGGGGGCGGGGTGTTTAGTTTGGTGATCCCAAGATGGTAATATTAGCCATTTATTACCATGTAGATGGAAGCGCACATACAAACACAAGGAAGGTTTAGGATGTCTTGTGATAATGCTGGTGCTCAAATCAGCCACTAGGAACAGGGTTAGGGCCACATCAGCAAAAATGCTTTCTCTGCTGGAATGCCAGCAATGGGAACAAACCACTTCCATTTTTACCTGAATGATGATCCCTCTAGTTGGCTCTTACTTCTGTGCTGGGGATGCCCAGCATGGGGTAATAAATTAACTCAAAATTGATTAGGTAGGCTCAAAACAGTTTGCAGGCAGAGGCAAAAATTAAATAAGAACAAAAGCATTTAACATCTTTTCAGAAATTCCTATGACTGGCAATGCATATATGCTAATGACAAAACAAGCTGTTACATCACCCATCAAAATACATAACCTTCCTCATCTCCCACATTTCCCATTTTTACCTCCTGATTATAGTAAGCACCATTCTACAAATCAAGAAATATCAATGGCAATTTGGCTTCACACTGCTAACAATAATATTACACCAGTCTATATTTGGAAAGAATGTCCACTCATAGTGGGGTGACTAAAAAGCATTTCTGATCTATCAAGGAGGATCATTTTAAAGAAAGACATTATGGATACATTCTTGCCATATCAGCTTAACATAAAGGACCACTCTGATGGATCCTATGGATGGGCTGAATCCCCAGCAGTAAGGCAGCAGGGTAAAAGTCCTGGAGAAAAGTCCAGCCAGAAGCCATCCAACTCTAACTGTTAGTCACAAAAAAAAGTGTTACAGAAGAGAACCATGAAAGACAAAAGGCAGTGTTGACCAAGCCTGCCAAGCAACAGACCAAAGCAAGAAGTGATGGCAGCTATTACTTGAGATGACCATACTTTGCCCAAAGCAAGACAGCAGGTGCAACAGCCCATGGTGAAAAAACACATCTGTGAATCTATTACGTCGTAAAAAATAAATTGGAAACTGCAACACCTTTCCTCCATGGTGGTATGGAGATGAAGCAACAATCTGTCCAAGACATCTGGCAGTTGGTTTAGAGGGTTAAGCAGCTGTTAAGCGGTTTTCTGTGATCCAGCAGTGCAAGGTTTGATTACCTTTGCCTCCACTGGCTAACTGTGCGACTGAGCAAGTCACTTAACCAGACACCTCTCTGGACAGAGTCTAAAAACAGTCCATGGAGATTAGTGCTCTACACCAGAAAACAAATGCAAATAAACAGACCTCACTGTTACTTCAGAAAAAGCAAGAAAGTGCCCCTCTAAGCCCTGGTTTCTGCCACCACAAAGATAAAGGACAAACAAACTGGTTCAGAGACGGATCAAAACCTCCTCCCCAGGAAAACTGGTATCAAGGTGAGCAAATATCTAAAAAGGGGATGAAAGATTTCTGCGCCTATGCACCTGACATTTTGGGATCTTTTTGCAGTGATGTAGCAGATTAGGTTGCACAATTTTAACCCCAAAAATGAACTCCAAACACCATAAGATGGGCAAGACAAACGTACCACACAAATTCCAAAGGTATTGCTCAACCAGCCGGAGATGGACCTCAGTGTTGCACTCTACTAGGAATAATGGGTAAAAAATGAGAAACTAAAATCCCAGGCATGCAAGTCTACAAAACAACTACGAACAGTTTTTGGAAGCCCAAATGGAAGGCTCCTCAGCAGCTATAAGCCCCCAGAGAAAAGAGCGGTATGGTAGGGGGTGGTACTGGGACAGGCCATGATGAAGAGCTTGCTGTCACCCAAAGAATGTGGCATGTCCCTGACCAACCCAAGGGAGGTTTCCCTGTACTACCATACAAGTATAAGCTTCAATTCTGAATGCATTCCGGACTACGCCACCAAACAGTGCTAGGCTTCTTCCCCAGAAAATAAGTGATGTTGACTCACAGTAACAAAAATGCATAATAGCACAATATGCCAAAAATCAGAGGAACACAGCTACTTCAAATTCCTCCCCACTTCATCTGCCAGCCAGGGAAAAGGGAAGACCATGATCCTCCAGTGGTGTGAAAAAAAATTACAATTTTCACCTTTGTAGAGATAAGCAGCTCAAAGCGATTATCAGCATGTTTAACCAGAATGTGTGAAGTCCAAGAACACAACTAGGCTGCAGATAAACAGTTACTCCCTGCAACATGGGTGTGACATTCTGTCTTCCAACCAAACGTGGTACCAAACTACTAAGTGCATTTTAAGCCAAAAGAGAAGGGGCCCCAGAAAAGCTAGACTCTGCAGTCAAAAGGTCCAAAAGTCAAATCCTTGATCCCTCAAAGCAGATACTACTGAGGGATAGCCTAACCACCCAGAATCAAATGTAGACCTAGGTGAGTAACTTCCTGGAAGCAACGTTCCATCAACAATTATGAGAAGGCCATGGGAAGAAGAGAGACAACCACCGTACCTCTCAACCTCTTAATGCAAAAAAAATATAGACAAAGCCATAAATAATGGGGGGACAAAGGCCAAAACATAAGTACAATTTTTAAATATCGCTCTTACAAACCTAGAAAGTTGATAGAACATGTTTTACATTAGCATGAATTTTCTGATGGGTATGAAGTCTGAAACTCAAATGTCTGTCATTTTCTAACTTCAATCTTTAATAATATGCCACCAATTTACCAGAAAAAACACAATTTTATGAAGAATGGACCAAAAATATGAGGCAAGAATCTGTACAGTTGTGAGTATCTCACACACACAGTTTAGTGGAAGGATGACCACAACCCAGGCACATGAGACATGGATCACTACTAGCAGAGGTCCAAAATATGTGTGTGCATGGAGGGGTGAGGGCATACACTCCTCAAAGACAGCAGCAAAATTCATGACCAGAGGTCAACAGCTGTACTATGGCAACATGAGGAATATGGCAGTATTGATGCCTCAAAGATAAAGTCAGGTCCAGTCTAAATCCCTGAAGTACAAAGGCTGATATAACTCAGACTTCCTAAGCCCTCTCAACAAGTTGACAAGGAGAGCACAAGCACCATGTATGCAAAGATAATCAAACAAAAGCTACAGAGGACACCAGCAAAAACACAGCAGTCAAATAGTCTAGTGCTCATCTATGAGCCTATCTGCCCTTGTGGGCTATTTTAAGCTTAGCCAATTTTCCCTTCAAGGTGAGAATCAAACTCTGTACCTTGTGTCTGTGAGGTAAACATATGACCATTATACCAACTCTCAACTTCCTAATGGGACTACAACCAAGGAAGAAGGGTTTATGCACCCCTATACCCCAACCCCAAATCTACAGCAAGGACCACCAGCCATTTGTCACAAAGGAATTTATAGGATTCCATTTCCTTCAGGCTTCTGTCTCAACAGTCAACACAAGGAAAAGTCACCTCAAGTGATGCAGAAACATAGCAAACACAAGGGAACAATCTGAAGAACCTTTGAAACAAGGCTTTAAAAGTGCCCCGTGGAGTAATTACTCTCTACAACCTCCAACACAGGAGGACCTCAGAAGACACCTCAAATAAGTAGGGGTACTAAGGCCAACACATACATCCCATTCTAGTAAAAATAAGACAGAAAGAAGAAACCTCCCACAATGGGAGTACCTATAACATTCCTACAGTAGTAGAGTCTGGGTTTACCCTCAAAGGATCTGCAGTATTACAAACATAAGAAAAGAAAGTGAAGAAAGAACTGAAAGAGGGAGTGTAACTGAGTAGATTCAGTCCTAATTTTGATGGCTCTAAAAAGACAACTGTCAGCTTGGAAGAACCAGGGCAATCTTTCCCTCACTGGCAAGCAGAGACCTCCCCCCCAACACACCGGCACTAGCATGGACTTGGCCTTTACCCATAGTGATAAAAAGTTTTTTTCTCCTTCTGAGAAGGAACACAGAGGACTAAAATGTAAGAAAAGGCCCCTTCATTAAAGGAATAATCTGCTTTTTCTTAAAGAGGCTATGACCTCAGCTTGAGTGACCAGGCTAAACAGCACTTACTCCTTGAAGGAAGCACCCATAATACAGTAAACAGAGTCAGTCATTTAAGAAGGATGACCTCAGCTATATCATTCTGTTCAGGCACACCTAAACCTATAGGCCTAGTTGCAGCATCCAGACAACCTCAAATTAAAAAAGCTATTTAGGAATGCACTCAGAGGATCATGAAGAGCAGCTCATTAAGCCACAGACATGATCCAAAATAGATATGCCTTAAGCCCAGACTCTGGGTAGTTTTCAGACTTTCCCCAATATAAATTTCACCAGGAAGGACTGGAACTTGGAATAATAAGATGTATAGCTGAAGGTCCCAAGCAGCAACATGCCACAGGAATACATATTTTTGCAACACCTGTCTACAGTTCTTGATTCTGTTGAGGGATGGGGAGTTAAGAGACAGACTACAGTCTCTACCACCAAAAGCCTACCAAGACCACACAGGAGTCAGTCCAAGAATGCTTAGACTATAAACTACTCTAACCAGTTGGAGTCCTACAAAAGGAATCAGCCTTCCTCAGGCCACAGAGGCAGAGTGTGGATGCCTCCAGCCTTCTAAGATAATACTGTTGAAGGCTGAATTCAACAGGGAAATGACTGGGGAGGGGCTTAATGAATCTTTACTCTGGGGAGCTCCTAATATAGAGGAGTGGAGGCAAACACGTCAGACCTCATGAGCTTCAAGGAATCTGCAAATTAAAGGCCAAAGTGATGGCAGACAAGGAGCAGGATGACTCAAATTAACACCAGTCTCAGAGACAAGGACTTTTCCCACTAGGCTGTGATCGACAGTCTGCCTGTGAAGGGAAGCACTCTATCTGCCAGCAGTACAAACTATCTACCAGCAGTGCAAAACAAGTGCGGTGTAAAGGCTCACACAAATGTGTGGTAAGTAATAACCAGGCAGACAGGGACACATGGGTGACCACATGCATGCCTGAGGTAATGCATGAAGAAATTACTGCATCAGGGTTTCTAACTGCATAACAAGTGAAACCACATATCAGATACCAAAGACTGAAATTATGCACCTATGACTCAAGCTCCCATCAAGAATCAAACAAATGTTATGTTATCTCACTCAAGGACATGGACCCTGACATAGACCCACTGCATAGCTCCTGGACAACTGGGATCAATGAACTCTGCTGGATCTGATGGAAAATCCCAAGAGAAGATACCCTAGACAAAAGAAACCCTTCATTTAGCAGTAAAATAACCTGAAAGGTTACTCCTCAAAATAAGGCTGGATATACTAGGGCCAAGATGATCCACTAGATAAGAGATGGTGCAAGCTCCCCGGGATCCATTCCCCACCAATAGAGCAGGGATGTTTCTTTCAAAACCATCTGGTCCACCACTACAGTGGCTAACCAGAATGTGATCATATCAGTCACCATCCCTGTGATGATTCAGTGGCCACATAAAATGTGGTATTACATTTGAAAAGATTAGCCCCAAAACAGTGCTCCAACTGAAGCCTCTTGTGAAGAAAAAATAGCCTTCCCATTGGACCACAAGAACGACCATTCCACTAGTCCAGCAAGGAGTGCCGTTCTGCTACACTATGCACAATCTGCATGAGTTTCTAAAATCACCAATTAACATAAAAATTCAGGAAAGTTTACTGGTGACAGCAACAATTAAGAGCCAATCTCAGTACACAGCTATGAAGAACGGGAAGTGCAGAAGAAAAGCACTGTTAGGTATCGGAGATGTGGTTTCACATATTCATCCCTGAGCAACTTAACCTTCAAAGACTATGAATTTTCAAATGCTACACCAACAGTAAAATAAGGGAAAGCATTCTTAAGTGCAAAGCAATTACACTCCCAAATTACATGGTGCAATCCCAAGTAAAGAACTCTGTTAAATTATCTAACAGTGCTACAAAAGATTACAGGTTATTTCATCAAACCCGTAATCATTTCAATGAAACTGCCAAGGCAAGCAAAATCTTCTCAAATCAAGACTACTTTCTGAACGTTAACATTTTCTGTTGGAGTCAATAGCCCATTACCAATTCAGAGGTCACTGTAACTAGAGAAAAACAAAGGTTATGTACTCATCATAATGCCATATCTGTACAACAGATCTGTTGTCTATTTCCATCCTTTCCTTACTGGGTAGGTCTCTCATCCAATCTCAGATCTGGCTATGGCCTTTTCCAAGCTTTGGATCCAGTGCTCAAAATCTGCCCCTACCCATAATCCCTGTGAGAACAGTGAGCTACCCTCAGATCATGTTTGCCATGCCAAAAATAAAGCTAACTGAAATTTTACAATATAAGTGTCAGCATCCTAAGGGTGCAGCAGACTTAAATACTGATAACCTGCAAAAGGACAGAGAGGGAAAGGAGCTAGAGCAAAGTCAGCTAGATCCATCTCAAGAGTATACTGCAAACAATACTTCCAAAAAATAAGGAGGGGGATGGTGGGACAGTATTTGAGGACAGGATGGCAATAGACAACACAGATCTGTTTTTATGAAGAGTATATCATTTTTGTATCGAATGTCTTTTCCATCCATTCCTCAATGGATGGGACAGTGTCCTCAGCTACTTTTGTACTTGGGAGGCTTCGTGGAAAGATATACTGGAGCACAGCTGAACCAAAGGAGGCCCTAGATCTGGACTGAATATCCAGTTTGTAATGTCAAATGAAGGCATAAACCCCTGGATTAGGTACCTGCAGCAACGGTCATCAATTGGAACACTGGAGTAAAAGGCTGAAGCCACAGATCTGGTAGAATGAACTTTTGGGGATGAAATGAGAGGAATTCCCTTTTCCTGTTAAATAAAAAGAAATACACAGAGTCAACCAGTGTGATAGAGTGAATCTTGACGATGATTTTCCTAATTTAGTAGAGGAGAAAGACAACTGATGAGATTTTCTAAGGGTTTTGTCTGGTGTGAGTAAAAACATAACTGACAATGACTGTCCAGTAAATGCAAAGCATATTCACCCTTGAGAAATTTTGGTAGAAAACTGGAAGACTAATAGATGACTCAGAAGCCACCTTGGAGAGAAAACAGGGACTGGTTCTCAGAGGCACTCTTTCTTTACAAAAAATTAGGTATGGATGTTTTGAGGATAAGGGGTGTAGCTCAGAAATTCTCCTAGCAGAAGTGACAACCACCAGAAATAAGGTATTTTAGGATAAAATCTTCAGGATCAACTTTTGCAGCAGGTTCAAAGGGAGGGCCAGTCAGGGCCTGCAAAACTATGATAATATCCCATGGAAGAACTCAATCTCTAACAGGAGGCAGAAGAAATGTACCTCGATGGAAGGTCTTGAACAATCAAAGGGAAGCTGTGGAGGTGTTATTTTCCCCTATGTAGGAGGAGGAAACTGCATCTAACTATCTTAATAGTGAAACAGCTTGCACCACCTTGACAGAGATGCATAAGAAAGTCCAAGATAAATGGAAGGGGTACTGAAAAAGGATCAGTATTTTTCTCCACAGCCCAAACAGAAAACCTTTTCCATTAACTTTTACAAACCCTCCTAGTGGAAGGTTTCTGAGAAGAAGCCAATATGTGGACAAGTGGGGATGAAAATGTGGACTGGAACTGGAGAAACCAAGCAGTTAATTTGAGGGACTGAATGTTCAGGTGAGGCAGCCGCAACTGGTGAGAAATTAAATCTGGATACAAGCACAGTACCAAAGGCGGGTGAATTAAATGAGGCCAGAGGAAGGGAAACCACACTTGTCAAGGCCAACAAGGAGCAATGAGGATTATTATGATGATCTTCTCAAAGTAAAAACTTAATCAGTGACATCATGAGAAAGGTGTAAAGGAGACCAAGGGTGGGTTAGAGTGTCCCATGATAACTCCCCCCTCAGAGAATTAGAGCAAACAACTTGTTGCATTTGGTGTTCTGGAGAGAGGCAAAGACTACAACAAGGTCAGCCTCAGAGGCTGAAAAACCATAGGTTGAGGGACTACTCATGAGGAAGCAGGATGTATCTGCTTAACTTGTCCGCCAATATGTTGTATTTCCCCAAGATATGATTTGTAGTTAGAAGGCGGCAAGATCATCTCATTGCCACAATCTCATGGTCTCTCAATACAAAGGAAAAGCTCTGGTTTTGCCAGGTTTGTTGATGTACCAAATGACTGCCATATTGTCTGTCTGGATGAAAATGACAACAAGAGGGGAGAGTCCTGGAAATCCTGCAATGCAAGGACTGCTCACATCTCCAATATACTGATATGAAGAATAGACCGTCTGTGGCCACTTACCTTGGACAGTCTTTCCCACATAATAACTTCCTCCACCCTAGATGAGAAGTGTCTGTGGTCACTAGGGCTTAGGGGAAAGGCAGAATGAATGGATGTCCCTATGGAACATGTGGAGACTCTAGCCACCATTGGATGTGCATTCTTCAAAATGTTCGTTAAACTCACTAGAAAGAATAAAGTTTCTTTTCAGACTGATCACTGAACTGCCAGGGTCCACTGAAGAATATGAAAGTAGAAGATGGTTAGTGGTACTAATGTGACTGAAGCAGCCATGGAGCCTAGAAGACAAAGAACTAATCTCACAAGTGGCATCCAGTGGGATAGAGGTTCTAGGGCTTGCTGGTGAAAAGATGAAATTCTAGAAGGGGTAAGCTTCTCTGAAATTTTGTGTCCAAAGTTGTTCCAATAAACTCCAGAGATTGAACTGGTTGTAACCTGGACTTTTTTAAATTCACTGCGATTCCCAAGTCTGTCCAGAGTTGGAGGAAGGAGTCTCTGGCTTGAATTAGATTCCTGGTAGGGGTGGTGATCAGCCAGTCATCCAAGTATGGGAATAATCAGAAATCCTGCAGTTGTAGACGAGCTGCTACTGCTGCCATGCACTTAGTAAACATCTGGAGGATGTGGCAAGTCCAAAGGGCAGTGCTCCGAATTGGAAATGACTGGTTCCCAGACAGCAGCAAAGATACTTTCAGGAGCACCTGGCATCTTTATGTGATAGCATGCATCCTGAAGATCTATCTACACACCTTAGTCATCTTTCCTCAGCAAGTGAAGAATGGACTGAACTGTGATCATCAGAATATCGTTTGATTTTATAAACTTGTTTAATCAGCTTAGGTCCAATATTGGCCTTATGACCCCATTTTAATTTGGTACTAACAAGAATATTAAGTAAATTCCAGATCCTGTATAGTCTGGAGGGGCCTCTTGATGAAATCAATTTCTTAGATGAGTCTGAAACTCTGAAAGAACTACTTTTCATTGTGAGGGTGGAACATTGGGAATTCCTTTCTGAAGTGATGGGGGAGTATAAAAATGTATAAGGAAGCAAGGGAGGCAAGGTAAATAAACTCCCAATCCACTTTATTAAAATCCAAGTCAGTAGTTAAGCACTTTCATCCCTTGTGGGACTTAATCAGAACTACTGTAAAATCACAAAGACTGCTTAAATACCCAATTAGGGGCATGTGATAAAATAACATTTCAAAATTTAAAAGCAATATACACTACAAAATTATGGTTTGATATGTATGCAAACTAAACACAATTATTTGCAACCACATCATAAACATGTTAAAAACATCATAAATTCTAATTTAGAAAACTGCATTAAAAAAACTTTGCAAAATGCTGAACTTGAGGTTACATTTAGTTACACCACCAAACGTTTAAGACTTAATACAGGGGAAATGGAACAAGTGTCGTTCAAACCTGGGTCCACTAGAGAATTAACTCTAAGCTGCCACAAAAGTTCCCTTACTAGTAAATGATCTTCTATAATTCTACCTCTGGCATCTCTTTTCAATTGTTCTACAATAAAATACTTAAAGAAATGGGTGGGTAATTTCTTTATACGTCTAAAAAGTGCTTACACTATGCACTTTTTAGACATATAAAACTTCACCCACACATTGAAAAGAGATGCCAGAGGTAGAATTATAGAAAATCATTTACTAGTGAGGGAACTTTTGTGGCAGCTTAGAGTTAATTCTCTAGTGGACCCAGTTTGAACGACATGTTCCATTTCCCCTGTATTAAATCTTAAAAGTTTGGAGTGTTGAACTTGAGGTTACATTTAGTTACAGCATTTTGCAAAGTTTTTTTAATTGCAGTTTTTCTACATTAGAATTTATGGTGTTTTTAGCATGTTTGTGTGGTTGCAAATAATTGTGTTTAAAAACATTGTTTGATATGCATGTAAACTAGTGTATATGGCTTTTAAATTTTGAAATGTTATTTTATCATGTGGCCCTAATTGGGTATTTAAGCAGTCTTTGTGATGCAGCAGTAGTTCTGATGAAGTCCCACAAGGGATGAAAGTGTTTAACTACTGGACTTGGATTTTAAGAAAGTGGATTGAGAGTTAATTTACCTTGCCTCCTCTGCTTCCTTGTTACTGTTTTGAGGTGTATGGTGCATCGTTGTTAGTTGGTATAAAATGCATGACCTAGCCTCTGCTTACAATCCTCTGCACCCACTTTTCTTGAAGGATAAGCATCCAGGTTGTTGGATGTAGAGATGAGCACCCCCAACTGCCTTCAGAGTACAACAGTCAGGCAAACATTCAGGAGTGCTGGAAAGGCTTTTCTGAGACAGGACCCCTGAAGCCTTGGTTTTGCAGACCACTTCTGTCTCTTGGCTGACATCCATTATGAGAGTTTCCACCCTGCCACAGGGAGTTTTCTCCAGAAGTGTCCGATGAAAACGCTTGGGATTTCTGAAACCAAATTCTCTTACCTGCCATCTGATTTCTGGAGAAGGTCTGTTAAGAAGTAGAGAATCTGATCCCTATGGCAGAAAGAGATTTGCAGTCCTCCTCTCTTCTGGACATAGTTTCTTTGACTTTAGGACCAAACAAGGTTGATCAATCATAAGGGGAGTTTATGAAGGACATTTTAAAATACTCTGCAAAATTGCAAAGCTGCATCCAAGCATGCCTCCTGATGGAACTACCTTTAGCAGCTCCTCTAGATGCATCCTCTACAGCATTAGAGATGAGGTGCATAGAGGCAGTGGAAAAAGATTGGAGGGTAGCCAACTGTATATCAAAAGCTTTCTTTTTTTCCAGCAGACGAGGTCCATGGGAGAGTTTTGATGAACTTCTTTGTCAAGTCTCTCTGAAAATGAGAGGTTTGTGCCATGTAATTCAGCGCTCTCACCAAAATGTAGATGAGGTGCATGCATGCTTCCCGAACCTGTCCAATGCACTCGACTCCCTGTTAGGTGGATGGACAGAGAAGCTCTCATCTGCAAGCTCCTTCTTAGTGGCCACCATCACTACCACAGAATCTACTGCAGGACTCTTTTTTTTCCAGTGGGGTCTATCTTTAAGAGTCACCAAAAATTTATCAGGTTCTTGAGGATATGTTCACCCATGTCTGGTTCTTTTCATGCCTGGTGTCCCTCATCTTGTGTATTCAAATAAGATGAGGCTGGGTGTTCATTTAAGTAGTTTATTACATACAAACATATCAGAATGGATAAGTGGAACATTAAACTAGATTAACCATCTGACTGACTGCTGCACACATACATGCTTTTACTCTGGCTGCTCACTCAAAATGGCACTCTTGCATGTGCTCAGTACTTGTATGCACATACTCACTGACTGGAATGGTTCTTAAAAGGCACAACACACACGTTGATCTAAATCCTCTGACTATTCTGTCCTGCAATGAAAATGACAATCTAATAAGCATGCAAATAATACAGATATATACAAACAATAACAATCATGTCCGGGTTGCAGTGTATTTAGGATTAGGTCTTGAGATACGACCCGGCCTTGTAATGTAATAATTAGAACTCTGTTTAGCAACAGTGACAGTCACTAGGAAATGTTCTTCTTGCAGATTTTCAGGGATAGTTTCAGCAACAGAACAGACTATGAAATGTTCGCTGGAACAGGAACATTGGACAAATCACTCTGAGAATTAGTGTCTCTGTTATAAACAAATTGTTGCAACACTAGCTCAGACATCAGTAGCAAAGGTTTCTGATTCTACCGGAACTCCATGCCTTGCAACTCAGTGATGTACTATCTCAGTTCTTCACACAAATGCTACACAAATCCTATTTGGTCAAATCCTTTTGCTGTCTGCATCCTTACTCACTCTCCTTTTAAAGGATTCAAAGGCTTGCTGGTTTTATCATAGTAAGACTTTTGGGACAAACACTTTATGAATTGAGCTTTTACGGTTTTGTTGTTTTTAGCACTTGGAGCCAAATTCTTCCTGACTGGCAGTGTGACTGTTTTGTCTTGACATTAACCTCTGGACAGGTGAACCAAGACGTTTGTTGTGAGGTATGTTTCTGAGATTAAGCAGATTATGAAAAGTATCAGCATTGTCATGTTTAGACATTTCTAGCAGCTGTTTTGTACTTTAAACTGCAAATTCAACCAAGCCATTTGATTGTGGGCATTCAGGACTATTCATAGCATGAACAAAGCCCCATGCTTCAGCAAATCTTTTATACTGCTGACTTGTAAACTGTTCACAATCGTTAGAAATGACTTTGTGCAGTCTACCATGGACAGAAAAATGTCTCTTCAGCTTAGACAGTATTAGATGTCAGGTTAGAAAGTAGGTCAATCTCGAACCAATCTGAATAAGAGTCTACTAACACCAAGTAATGCTGACCATTCCATTCGAAAATATCTGCAGCTACTGTCGACCAAGGTAGTTCAGGAATCTGACTTAGCTTTTTGTTGATGCAGTTTAGTACTATTACAAACAGAACAGCATGAAAATTATCTCTCAACATCTTTTTGACATAATAGTCCTCTCTTCGTCCTTTTGGTAGAATCAGTTCCTGAATGGCCACGATGCAAGATTTCAATATAATCTGGTTGCAAGGATTTTGGAACAATCACTTTTGGACCTTTCATGATATCATCTTCCATCAAAAGCTTATCTCTAAGGAAAAGACTGCTGCACATATGGTGGTAAACAAAATTGCTTTGACGGCCATCCTCTACTGGTAAAGTGGTTGAGCCTCTGATATACTGGATCTGATGCTGTGCGAGTTCTAAGCTCAAGATGTGTGGAAGAAAAATTTCTCACTTCCATGACTTCAAAATCAGGTTTCTCACTGGCATGCTGCTCAGTGTTTTTTCTGGGAGATATCAGCAAGATAAAGACTGTTTTTTGTGTAAACCAAGTGAAAATTGTACTTCTGCAGTTTCATCATGAGTTGCAATTTCACAGGAGCGGTGTGCATTGGCTTTTTTAAAATAGTGACTAAAGGTTGGTGGTCTGGCTCGAATTGAATACAATCGGCCATAAACATAATCATGGAACTTCGAACATGTAAACACAATTGCCAAGAGCCATTTCTCTATCTGAGCAAACTGCATCTCAGTCTGGGTTAAAGTTCTAGTCGCATAGGCTACTGGTCTGCACTCTTGAAGAATGACTGCACCAAGACCAGATTTCAAAGCATTACAAGAAAGAGTTACAGGTTTGTGAACATCATAATATCTTTAAGTGGGTGGACTGGCAATTTCTCTGTTACAGGACATCAAATGCTCTTTGGTGTTGTTCTGACAAGGAACAAGTTTATCTTTGCATGTCAGCTCTCTTAGCGGTGCTGAAAGGTCACTCAAAGATGGAATAAACTTGCTCAAATAGTTGGCCATGCCAAAAAAACATTGTAAGGTCACATTGTATGGAGCTGGCATCTCAAGAACTGCAGTTTGCTTGGAAGGATCTGGCTGTAAGCCTGAACTGGTAAACAAATGACCCACATAAGTAAAGTACAGTTGTGTACACTTACCATAAATGTAGATGTTTGAACGTATTCACTGTTGCAGTCATTACATTTGGGTAATCTGTTGGCAGGTTGCCCTCAGTCGGCCTGATTAACAAAGTCTTGGGTCCTCCATCGGTTGCTGTCCCTTCTTCCATGACGTCAGGTCGTCAGGGGTATAAAAACATGCAGCCGACGCCATTACATCAGTTTTTCTTGCCCCAGATGTTAGATGCCTTCCAAATGGGGAGCCAAATATTTAATTAAAAACACAAAAATATACCTCCAGACAAAAGCAAATACACCAAAAAGGCTTTTAAGCACAGTAAAGGAAAGAAGAGGCATTGTAAGAGAAAAAACAGGGGGGTTGGAGGGAGGGTAACCAGGACTGCAACAGTGAATACACTCGAACATCTACATTTATGGTAAGTGTACGCAACTGTACTATGTTCTTAGTGTTTCACTGTTGCAGTCATTACATTTGGGTAAACTCCCAATGCTATGGTTGGCAGGATGCATTTATACAGCATTAGGACCAGCTATAAGGCCCTGCAGAACAGCAGAGGCAAAGCCAGCTCTGGATTTAGAGAAGGTAAATGGTAATGTTTGGTGAACGTATGAACTGAGCTCCAGGTAGCAGCTTCTAAAATGTCCCTGGTAGGAACACCTCTGAGAAAGGCTGTAGAAGTAGATGCAGCCCTGGTGGAATGAGATCTCATCCCCTGGGGGATAGTTTTATGATGGTGCATATAGCAGAAACAAATACAATGGCTTATCCATTTGGAAATAGTCTGCTTTGAAATAGCCTTTCCCTCTGTCCCAGCAGCAAATGCCATCAGTAGTTTTTCAGATTTTCTTTGAGATTTTGTCCTGTTTAAGTAAAATCTAAGTTGTCTGTGTACATCTAATGAACGCAGAATCCGTTCCCCCTTGTTCTGTGGATTGGGAAAGAAAGTTGGCAAATGAATGGTCTGATTAAGAGCCACACTAGATATCACCTTAGGCATGAACGATGGATTGGTCCTGAGAGACACCCTGCCCGCATGAAAAATAATGAAAGGCTCCACTGCCATAAGAGCCTGTAATTCGGAAATCCTTCTAGCTGAAATGACTGCTAAAACAAAAGCTGTTTTCAAGGAGAGAAATTTTAAGTGTGCAGTAGCAGATAGATCGAAAGGAGGGAGAGGGTTTTTCCAATACAAAACTGAGGTCCCAGGCAGGGGATGGAGCTCTCCTGCGTGGTATGTTTTTGGTCTCTCTGAGATGCTGCTTTAGCGGAGGATGAGAGAAGAGGGGAGGTTCTGTGTTGTAATGAGCTGAAATGGCCGAGGCATGGATTTTTATGGAAGAAAAGGACAGGTCCTTATGAAGCATCTCAGTTAAATATTGTAAAATCTGAGGAATATTGGGCACGGTTGTGCTTATCCCTTGTGACGGATTCCAGGCACAGAATCTTTTCCATTTGTCAGCATAAGATTTTCTAGTACTAGGCCTTCTTGCCTCCAAAATGACATCCATCACAGGTTTGCTGAGGGATGCAGTGGGTAAATTCAGGTGATTAGCCACGCTGCAAGATTCAAAGTTTGGAGCGGAGTGTGCAGAATTTGATTGTTCTGCTGAGACAGTAAGTAAGGTGTCTGAGGCAGGTGCCACGGTGGAAGGTGTGACACATTGCGCAGGAGTGAGTACCAGTGTTGGCGAGGCCAGTCTGGAGCAATCAAAATCATTTTTGGTTTGTCCCGTTTGACTTTTAGTAGAACTTTGGAGAGCAATGACAGAGGGGGAAGGCATAGACTGATAGGTTTTTCCAGCTGAATAATAGAGCATCCACTTTCCAGGCTTTTTTGTGATGAGCTCTTGTGCAGAATTTGTCCAACTGGTGGATCTTTCTGCCTCACCCCAGAACTATGTCTTGACTCCCCATTTGCGTGCCAACATGTCGAAAATCTGTGGTTCCAGTTTCCACTCATGTGGGTCCATGAGATTTCTGCTTAGTTCGTCTGCCAGAGTATTCAGCTTTCCTTGCAGGACTTGAGCTTGTAGTTGAATATGACAGGTCAAGGCTGTGTTCCACAATGCCATGGCTAGTCTGCAAAGGGGGTAGGAGTGTGTACCCCCTGCTTGTTTATGTACCACAGAGCTGTGGTGTTGTCTGTCTATCATTAGTTGTCCTGGATGAAGGTAGTCCTTGAAGGCTCTCGGTGCATTCTGTACAGCTAGCATCTCTTTTTCACTAATATGAAGGTGCATTTGATTTGGGCTCCATTTGCCCTGAATGCACTTCCCTGCCAGATGAGCCCCCCAAGTATAGTCTGATGAGTCTGTAGTTAGGGTTTGGGTGGCAGGGGGTGGAGTGAATGGTAGTCCCTTGTTTTGGTGGAAGGCCTCTGCCCACCATAGGAACTCTAGTTGCAGGCAAGGTATGATAGGAATCATTGTTTCCAGGCTGTGACAAATGTTGACTCCATAAACTCCAAGTACCACTGAAGTTTCCTCATATGCAGTCTTGCATATGGAATTAGAAGAATGCAGGAGCCCATGAACCCCAAGGCTTGCAGAATTTGTCTTGCAGAAAGCAGGGTTTTTGTGGCCACCTGTTTGAAGTAAGTCACCCAATGAATTTGCTTTTTTGGCATAAGGTAAGCCATCTGGGCAGTTGTATTCAAGCTTGCACCCAGGAATGGAATTTTTTGAGAGGGTACCAGATGTGATTTATTTTCATTTATGGTGTACCCTAGACAAGTTAGAACCTTTTTACAATCGCCAGATGTTTTTGAAGAATGTCCCTGTTTTCTGCCTGAATTAGACAATCGTCCAGGCATGGATATATTTGAACATTTCTTTGCCTGAAAAATGCAATTACTGGAGCCAGGCACTTTGTGAAGACCCTGGGCGCAGTAGATAAGCCAAAGGGCAGTGCAGAGAACTGGTAATGCAAATAGCCTGCTTTGAAGCAGAGGCATCTTTTGCAAGATTCCCGGATTGGGATATGCAGGTAAGCCTCTTGCGTCTAGAGTTACCAACCAGGCATCTTTACCTAGCATAGGAAGTAACTGTTGAAGAGTCAGCATCTTGAATTTTAGAATGTCCAGAAATGTGTTTAGAGTAGAGAAGTCCCGAACTGAACGCCATGATTTCTCTTTTCTGGGTACCAGGAAAAGTCTTCAATAGAAACCTTGTCCCTTTGCCTCTTCTGGGACTGGTTGAATAGCTCTCATGGTCATGAGAGACGGTACTTGTTTTCTGGGCCTCTGCCCACTGATTTGGGGGCAGGTCTGGCCATCCGTTTTTAGACTGGCAACGTGTGGAAATGAAATCCGTATCCCTGGGATACTATATTTAAAACCCATTTGTCCTGGGTTATAAGTTGCCAGTTTCTTACATGAAGTGCCAGTTTTTCCCCTAAATGGGCGGCTGAAAGGTAAGTGCTTGGTAAGTGTAGAGGGAAGTCATTGAGATTGCTTACCATAGGGAGGTGCCTTACTGTTTCCAGATTTGGAAGAGGGGGCACCCCATTGTTTTGTTCTAAAAGTCCCTTGTGACTGAAACTTGCAGCCTTTGGAATGTCTGGGTTTGACTTGAGTGGCTCTCAAAGCGACTTGAAAGGACCAGTTCTTAGTAGGCCAGTGCCTACTAAATCTTGGAGGTTGCACTTGTAAGAAATCTTTCATAATTTGCATAGATTTAGCTTAATCTTTCATCTTTTTTAAAACTTCTTCAGCCTTACCACCAAAGAGAAGGTCCTGTTGTAAAGCATCATCCAACAATTTTGCTTTAACATGATCAGGCAAAGTTCGCTCTTTCAGCCAAGCATGCCTTCTTATTACACAGCCAGTTACAGCAGCCCTGCAAGAAGCCTCCAAAGAATCAAAACCACATTGCAAAGTATGTTTTCCAACTTGTTCAGCTGAATGCAAAAACATCCTGTAAATCTTTATTTTCCACACAGTCAGAAATTATTTTCTGTTTAAGCAGTCCCATGATATGCTGCTGGTATTTAAGCATATGAAATTGACCGTTTAAAGCCCTGATTGCCAAGGTTGCAGAAGTGTAAACCTTCTTACCCCATCTATCCAGCGCCCTGGAATCTCTATCAGAAGGGGTAGGATTTTTAGCAGTAGAGGCCTTAATGCCCTTGGGACCCTGAGAAATGGTTTCAGGATCTGCAATAGGATTTTTGAAAAGGAATTTGTGGGAGTCAGGAACCCTGTAGTATCTGTCTGGCTTACAAGGAGCCAGAGGTAGAAAATCAGGAGCCATACTAGATTCTGAAAAATCATCAACAATATCTAGGACAGGAGGTATAGCCAAAGGCCTATGTTGAGGAAGAAGAAAATCCCCAAGTCTCTTTTTAGATTCAGAGAAATCCTGACTTTCCCAGTGGAAATGTTCCCGTAAGGTATGTAAAGTTTCCCCAAAAGAAAAATCCTCAGGGGGAGAAGCAGAAGGAATGGAATCTTCTGCATCAGAGTCCTCATGAGTAGGTATAGCCAAATCCTGTTCATTAGAAGAGACAGAAGAAACAGAATCCTGTTCAGAAGATTCATAATCAATGTCTTGCCTAAGCCTCTTGGGGGGGGGGTTGGCTATCCCTGATCAGAGTAATTAAATCTTCAGCCATTTTGATCATTTGTTTTTTAGGCATAGGGGCATGCACAAGCGTCATTTTTTTGGACATAGATGTAGACTTTGGCCTTAGTTTTGAAGATGGCGTCGGTTTAATATACAAATCTGTAGGCCTGAAAACACCCTCAGAAGCCGGTGCCTGCACAGCAGCTCCGGACCCATCGAAGGTAGAGAGATCCACGGGTTCAATATTTGAAGCATCTCGTGGCATACCAGACTCCGAATGGGTCTCGGAGGCCTGCAAATCAAAAGTAGTGGGTATCAGGGGCTGTGAAAGTGCCTCACTGAGTACCGGCAAACTAGCGACTGGCTTAGGAGAAGCATAGTCACTTTTGGACCTAGACGGTCTGTCTCTTTCTTTGCGTTTTTTTTAGGTATTCTGGTAGTTGGATTGCTAACAGACGACATTTCTGGATAGTTAAATCATGAGCCAAAATATTTAGAAGCAAATATACAGACGTTTAATAGTGCGTTGACTAAATTTAGCATAAAACCGACAGCAAGGCACGTTGTGATCAGGGCCTAGGCAAGGAATACAGTACAAATAAAAATCCTTAAGAGGTATTTACTTCCCACAAGTAATGCAATTAACTTTTGCCGACATCGGTAAGGAGCAAGAAAAAGTTTCCCCACTGGGCTACTTAGCTTTTTAGTTGAAGACTTCGGATGTGAAACTCAAACGAAAATTTCAGGAGTCAGCCGACTGGCACTTGCGAACTGCTTCTGCTTCGGGCACCGCGCAAGAAAGACTGATGTAATGGTATCGGCTGCATGTTTTATACCCCTGATGACCTGATGTCAAGGAAGAAGGGACAGCAACTGATGCAGGACCCAAGACTTTGTTAATCAGGCCAAATGAGGGCAACCTTCCAGCAGATTACTCAAATGTAAATGACTGCAACAGTGAAACATGAAGAACATCTTCTCATAGCCTGAACTTGCATTTCTGAGGATTTAAGATTCACTTCACGAGCATGTTCCAGAACTTTGAGGTTTCTATCATATTCAACTTCACCATTTCCTCCTATAAGAATATCATCCACTATTAATAGCACATGGATAGACAGAAAAAATGTGCTCCATTGCACGTTGATTGACTTCACTGACAGAATTATCCCAAATGGCATTCTCAAAAATCTGTACCTTCCAAATGGTGCACTGAAAGTGGTTAGCAATGAAGATTTATTGTAAAGTAAAATTTGTCAAAGTAAACTGTTTGCATCCAAGACAGAAAAAGCACGCATTGGCTGATGAGGTTGTTTTAGTGTTTTGTTCAAATCTCTTGCGATAAATACATATTCTAATATCATCTGAGCTTTTCTTATGAGCTACCACCATGGAGGATACCTATTCAGTTGGTTCTTCTACTGGACAAATTACCCCAGATGCACAATTATGTCTAGCTCAGCTTTGACTCTGCCTTGCAAGGCTAGTGGAACTTTCTGTGCTGGTATGGTAACTGGGCTTACCTCGTGGTCTAACTTCATGGAGTACATAACTGGGAATTTTCCTATCTTGTCTTCAAATAGATCAGCATAGTCAGAAAAAATAAGAACAATGCCAGTAAATCCGAACTTTTTAATAAAAAGCAAATACACCACTCTAGCGCCTCGGACAAACAACCTTTGATAGAAAATAAGAGCACATACCCACAACACATCTATTTATATCCAAAAATGTTAATATCCAAAAATGTTAACTAAAACACTCAATTATAACAACCATTTCCAATTTAACTCTTTTGGGAACAAGGTACCAAATTTAAGAATAAAAACTGCCTCTTTTTGAAACAACTTTTAGTTATGTACTTACCATAACTTCGGATGTATGGGATCCATCTCGCCTACATTCACAACATATGGGTTCGGAGCCGATCCATCGGCTCCGACTCGGCAACTAATACACTAGCACGAAGTCTCTCATTGGCTGGGCTACTCCCTATCCCAGGATGCACTACACCTGCTTCCCCAGATCTTGTTTGTTCGCTTTCATACACCCATGCAAACACAGAAAAATTAGTAGTCACTATAACCAACTAAAGTTCTTCAAGAAAGAACGCCAAGAAAAAAGTGACTACAGCTCCTCTAAATCCAAGTGCAAGGGGGAAAGGAGGGTGGGTACTTATGAATGGCGAGATGGATCCCATACATCCGAAGTTATGGTAAGTACATAACTAAAAGATGTAATGGGATCCTATCTCGCCTCCATTCACAACATATGGGACAGCGTCCCTAGCACCTACATCCCGGGTGGCTCATTGGAACACACTCCTGAGAACTGTGGAACCAAAGGAAGCTCTGCCTCGAGAAACCACATCCAATTTGTAATGAGAAATGAAAGTGTGCGGAGAAGTCCAGGTTGCCGCAGCACAAATATCATCTATTGATAACTTGGAGTGAAAAGCTACGGAAGTGGCCATTGCCCTGGTAGAATGAGCCTTGACTGGAAAGGGGAGATCTTTGTTAGCCTGTGAATAAATAAAAATGATACAATCTTTAATCCATTTAGATATGGAGGCTTTTGTTACTGGTTGACCCAATTTGTTCACTGCAAAGGAAACCAACAATTGATTTGATTTCCGCATTTGAGCGGTTCTATTCAAATAAAAACGCAGTTGTCTATGTACGTCCAATTGATGCAAAGTATATTCTGCGTTATTGGAGAATTCTGGGAAAAAGACAGGGAGTTCTATAGTTTGTTGCATACAGAAAGAGGAAGCCACTTTTGGTATAAATGCAGGGTTTAATTTCAATGAAACTCTATGCTTGTGAAAAATCAAATAGGGAGGATCAGAACAAAGAGCTTGAAGTTCTGAAACTCGCCTAGCAGATGTTATGGCTACTAAAAGGCCGTTTTCCAAGACAGAAATTTTAAATCACAAGTAGCAGCTGGTTCGAAAGGACGGGCAGTTAGGGCAGCAAGAACCATATTCAAATCCCAAGGGGACAGGCTGGGATAAAGGAGGCCTAAGGAGCCAAGCCCCTTTAAGGAAAGCCTTACAAAGTTTGTGAGACATCAATGAAGGTTCAAAGGACGCATGAAAATTAGAGATCGCTGCTAACTGAACCTTAATGGTAGAAACTGAAGAGCCCGACTGAAAAAGGGAGGCCAGAAAATTCAGAACCTCCGATACTGGTGCAGTGAGAGGATCTATACCCCGTTCTTGAGCCCAGAAGGCAAACCTCTTCCATTTACTGGAATAAAGTTTGATAGTGGAAGGTTTATGAGAAGAAGACAGTATGTGGACCATGTCCGGTGAAAGAGCATAGTCTCGAACGAAGGATGGAAGTGGAGTAACCATGCTGCCAACTTCAGGGACCTGAGAGATGGATGAAGCCGTCCTGACTGATGAGTCAACAGGTCTGGCACCGGATCCAGAAACCATGGACCTTCTATCGCATGCCTCTGTAGGAAAGGAAACCAAACTTGACGAGGCCAGTGCGGGGCAATCAAAATCATCTCGCTCTCCATGTAAATGGCCTTCTGTATCACCCTCGGTAGGAGGGGGAATGGAGGGAAGGCGTAGAGAAGACCGGGAGGCCAAATGTGAGTCAGAGCGTCCCTGGGAATCTGTCCCTGAGAAGGAAACAGTGTGAAGAACTCTCTGCATTTCGCATTGTGAGGGCTGGCAAACAGGTCGCAGCAAGGAAGACCCCATCTGTCGAAGATCTTCGCAGCTATACTCTGGTTGAGGGACCACTCGTGGGGTAAAAGAATGGTCCTGCTTAATCTGTCCGCAATCACATTGGACTTCCCCGGTATGTGCATTGCCATTAGAAAGCGGTTGGTAGCTACCGCCCAGTGCCAAAGTCTCATGGCTTCTCTGCATAGTGGGTAAGACCTGGTTCCACCTTGCTTGTTTATGTACCACACCACCGACATGTTGTCGGATAGGATAGTGATCGGGCCCTGTGGGAGAGCGTGATGGAGAGCTTGGAGTACCAATAGTACCGCTCTCATTTCCAGGACATTGATATGCAAATGCGTTTCCTGGATCTGCCATGTGCCTTGGACCGACCTGTCCAGGTAATGACCCCCCCACCCTACCTGGGAGGCGTCCGTAGTCACAGTGGCAATGGGACGTTGAGGTATAAAGGGTCGCCCCTGGTCGAGATTTGATTGGAGAAGCCACCAATGTAGATCTCGACGGCAACTTTCCGTGATTATGATTAAGTGGTTCAAGGGAAGTTCCTGATAGGACCATTGAACCGACAGTAGCCATTGTAAAATTCGCATGTGAAGTCTGGCCAAGGGAACTAAAAGTATGGTCGACGCCATCGAGCCCAACAGTTGTAGGATCTGATGAGCCGGGGCTCTTTGTAGGGGGAGACAGGATTTGACTTGATCTTGTAAGACCTGAATTCTTGCTGCCGGTAAATAGGCGCGCATTCTTTTTGTGTCTAAGTCTGTGCCTATGAAAGTAATACGCTGAGATGGCTGTAGTACAGATTTTTGCAAATTGAACGTGATCCCCAAGAAACGTCCCAAGGTGAACGTGGCTCTGAGCGCTTGGAGTAGTAGATGCTCGGAGGTGGCAGTAAGGAGCCAGTCGTCTAGATAAGGAAACACCTGAAATCCCAGACTTCTCAGGTGAGCAGTTACCACTGCCAGACACTTGGTGAACACCCTGGGGGCTGTGGTGAGACCAAAGGGCAGTGCTCGGAATTGAAAATGACTGGCTCCGAGGCGGAAGCGTAAATGTCTCCTGGACTCTTGAGCTATGGGAATGTGATAGTAAGCGTCCTGGAGATCTATGGAGCACATCCATGCATCTTTTTCCAGCAAAGGAAGAATAGATTGAAGAGTGACCATTCGAATTTGGACTTCTTACTAAACGATTCAATGAACTGAGGTCCAAAATGGGCCTGAAGTCCCCTGTCTTTTTTGGTACCAAAAATAATTTTGAGTAAGTTCCTGATCCGATCTGGTCGATGGGGACAGGCTGGATGGCTCTTTTTTCTAGCAGCTTTGAAACCTCTAATGCTGCTTGATCCCGCTGACTGGGTGGTACGTCCGGGATTTCCCTTAAAGAAAGGGGGGGTTTGTTGAAGGGAATGATATATCCTCCGGTAATAATGCGAAGCACCCACTGATCGCTTGTTATGGATTCCCAAGCTTGTGGGTGTGCCGCAAAGCGACCCCCGACTGGCTCCGGAGATGCACAGTCGGGCAACAACTCAGGAACGCTGGTTGTATGAAGAACCACGAAAGGAATCGCGGTCTCCAGAATTACGGGGGCCTCTGCCACCTCTGGGGCGGCGTCTTCCAAATTCCCCCCCCCCCCTGCCTCTGGAGGGGGAATCACTAGGTGGAGTAGGGAAAGACTTCTGAGATTTTTTAAACCACATTTTCCCTCCTCTTCCGGCCTTGGGGTAAGGCCTAGAAGGAGCGGAAAAATCGGGCCCCAACGGCAGTCAAAGTCTTGCCCTCCTGCTCGCACCTAGTTAGTGTGTCCTTCACCTTGGGTCCAAACAAGGATGACCCATCAAAGGGGGCGTCGGTGAAGGAAGACTTGAAAGCCTCCGTGAACGAACACAAGCATAACCAGGCTTGTCTCCTGAGGGCAACGCCTGTTCCCGCTGCTCTACTCGCCCCTTCGGCCGCATATGAGATGAGCCTCATGGACGAGTTAACAATAGAAAAGAGGGTAGTCATCTGTGCGCCAACAGTCGGGGCCAGCGCCTCAGGTAGATTACCAACAAGAGAGTCATTTAGCTCTTTGAGAAGATCCCTTTGGAGCCTCGTAAAATGAAATAAATAGTTCAGCGACCATAAGGTAAAGGCCGCTGAGGACAAGGTACGCTTCCCGTACCTATCCATACTCCTAGAATCCTTATTAGGAGGATGAATAGACGTCGAAGCCTCTGCCACGTCCTGCTGTGTGGCAGAAGCCACCACCAAAGCATCTACAGACACACCTTTTGTGAGAAACTCCTTCTGGGGGGGGCTGACAAAAATTTATTGGGCCTCGCAGGCACCGGTTCCACAGAATCAGGGTGTTCCCACACCCTTCGAGAAATCAAATCAAGGAGTTCATCGAAGGGCGGAGACACCCAGGAGGCAGAAGGCTGGGCCCCAAAGGCCTTGAGGAAGACTGACTCCTCAGCTGAAGGGGTTTTGGCCTGCCAGTCACCTCTCTGTCTCAGAATCTCCAAGATATCTGAGAAGGAGACATCATCCGAAGATGATTTGGGGGACCCTTCTGCGTCATCGAGGTCAGTATCTGATGTAATAGACTCATCTTGGGAGTCTACGTGCTTCCTCTTACACAATTTCTTCCGTGGGGGTTCATCCGAAGCAGTTTCGGACGGACCACCCGGAAGAAGGGAACCCCCGATGGGAGTATCCTCAGGCCCTGGGGCCCTGCTGCCGGGGGGCTGCAACACAACAGAGGCACCAGTCTCCAAATCTAGGGATGGTGAGGTAGAATCTTGTTGAACCGGCAAAGGCATGGCCAGCGCGCTCCTCATGGCCTCAAAGGCCAGACCTCCAGAATCCAAAGAGGTCACTGGTCTAGAGGCCACGATGGCACTGGGAATTCCAGCAGCCGATGCTCCGAGAGGAAGACTAGGCACCAAAGCACCCAATCCCAAAGTATTCCCCTCGGGCCCGGCTGAAGAGGTCGCAGTACCAAACCCTGAACCGGAGGACAGGGTAGGAAGCACAGTCGGAGCCGAGAGACCTGTAAGGGGTCTCTGCTCCGACCGTATGGCTCCACATAGCTCCACCACCACCGGTTCCAACGGCTCTGAAGAGGTTGGAGGAGGAATCGAATGTGTTGGAGGGGGGATCGGCTCCAAAGCAAACTGTGCTGGAGCCGAGACCATTTTAGTAAACACTGGAGATTGGAAAAGCCTCTGTAAAACCCTATCCAGGTCCGAATCTGACAGTCTCGAGGATTTAGAGGAGGTAGACATTCGAGAAGACTTTCCTCTCGGCTCCGAGAGAGAAGGGGACCGGCTCCGAAACGGCTCCAATACTATCGGCGCCGACTCCACCACAGCCTGGACCACCATCGGCACCGAAGGAGCCTTCTTGAGCCGAGGGGAAGAGTCTGAGCTGCACACTTCCACCGCTCGAAGCCATTGGAACCGATGGAGGTGATTCACCTCTCGATACTCCAACTTGCAGCTCAAGGCAATGGAGCCAGTAGGAGGTATCGAGGCAGACCTCGACCCTCGGCCCCGAAGTCAGTGGAGCCGAGGAAGAATAGGTCAATTTTGTCTTTTTAGAAGTCGGCTCCGACGGACTTGTCGGTGCCGACGATCTTTTCTTTTTGGAAGCAACAGGAGGATTTAAGGCTTCCTCAAAAGAAGGTTTGATAAGCCCTTTCAATATCAACTTGTTCTTGCGCTCTTGAAGAACTCTAGCAGAAAAAGCATGACATACGCTACAAGTCTCTTGCAGGTGTTTCGGCCCCAAACAATAAACACAGATTGAATGGCTGTCTGTGATGGACATTTTATAACTGCACCGAGTGCATTTTTTGAAACCTGATTTTTGTTCCTTAGACATAGTACAGGCCCTTCAACAAGTATGACTTTAACACAATAAGTAAGCACTATAACAGAAAAGCGCCAACTGAAAAGCGCGAGACACACTGGCGCGAGTACTAAGGAAAAAAATTTACCTCACAAACAAACAGACAAAACAAGTCCAACGGCCCAAAGCCCTCTAATTTAAACGGGCTTGGCCCGAAAAAACAATTAACCACAAAAAGCAATTAAGGCTAAATAGCACACAAAGGTAGGGCAAAGGCCCTCTAACTTAAACGGGCCTTGCCCGACTGAAAAAAATAAAGTACCAGAAGACACTCAAGCACTCAAATGTAACAAATAGTATAAGAATGATAAGGAATAGCTGTGAAAACAGCTGTTTGGTTAATATATGACAAAAAACCCCAAGGTCAAAGACCAATAAAGGTAAAAAGAACCACTTAGCTCCAGCCAAGTCGAGACCACGTCCAGCTTGTAAAGCGGCAAACGAGATCTGGGGAAGCAGGTGTAGTGCATCCTGGGATAGGGAGTAGCCCAGCCAATGAGAGACTTCGTGCTAGTGTATTAGTTGCCGAGTCGGAGCCGATGGATCGGCTCCGAACCCATATGTTGTGAATGTAGGCGAGATAGGATCCCATTACATCTTATGTTTTAAAAACATGCCAGGAGCAATGTTTACTATCCCGATAATGACAAGTCAAAGTGCAACCCTAAAGGGCTTTCTAATTTTTTTATTCTTAATGTCTCTAAGGTGCTCTTGGTATCCAACTCTAAAACTACGCTTTGTTTCACCCACATAAAATAGATAACATTCGCATTTTAAAACAGACAACCTCTTCTGTATCACAGCTATAAAATATTACATGGACAATACATTTGATTAATATAATGAAAAGTTGGTACAGTAAACGTACATATTGAACAATGTTCACAAGGTTTTAATCCTAAACAAAAATTTGTACTCCCAGCATTTGTGCTGGAAAAGTAAACTGGGCATGAACAATCATGTCTAACACTTCTACCTCTCTTATAAGAAACTGTGGGTCTTTGAGACAAATGTTCCTGTAAATATTCATCTTACGACAAAAACTTCCAATAAAACAATCTCAATCAACTTCTCTGTAAATACATTATATGTAGTAGCAAATATTTTGTGACCAATTTTATTACCTGAACTTCTAACCAATTTCTAGTAGAACTTAATTACACCACTTCCATATAACGAATTATTACGTATTAGAAGGTTAAGTAACAATTTAAGTAACTTCATTGAGGAGGTATCTAAAACTTGTGAAGTGTTTAAGACGAGGGGATATGATATCCACTCCATACAGATGGCCATAAATTGTTTATATCAAGATTTGGACCTTTTAGTTCCTACTAGAAATAATGACAAATTTGTTAGAAGTGCAGGTAATATAATTGGTCACAAAATATTTTTTGCTACTACATACAATGTGTTTACAAAGAAGTTGATTGAGACTGTCATGTTACATTGGAATTTTTTGTTGCAAGATGAATATTTACAGGAACATTTGCCTCAAAGACCCACAGTTTCTTATAAGAGAGGTAGAAGTGTTAAAGAGATGATTGTTCATGCCCAGTTTACTTTTCCAGCACAAATGCTGGGAGTACAAATTTCTAGTTTGGGAGTAAAACCTTGTGGACATTGTCTGATCTGCAAGTTTACTGTACCAACTTATTATATTAATAGAATGTATTGTCCATGTGATACTTATAGCTGTGATACAGAAGGGGTTGTTTATGTTTTAAAATGTGAATGTAATCTAGTTTATGTGGGTGAAGCAAAGAGTAGTTTTAGAGTTAGATAACAAGAAAGTACAGTTGTGTACACTTACCATAAATGAAGATGTTAGAGTGTATTCACCATTGCAGTCATTACATTTGAGGTAATCTGCTGGCAGGTTGCACTCAGTCAGCCTGATTAACAAAGTCTTGGGTCCTGCGTCAGTTGCTGTCCCTTCTTCCATAATGTCAGGTCGTCAGGGGTATAAAACATGCAGCAGACACCATTACATCAGTTTTTCTTGCCCCAGATGTCAGGTGCCTCCCTAATGGGGAGCAAATAAACACAAAAACAAAAGTATACCTCTAACCAAAAGCAAATACACTAAAAAGGCTTTTAAGCACAATAAAGAAAAGTAGAGGTATAGGCAGAAAAAACTAGGGGGCTGGAGGGAGGGTAACCAGGACTGCAACAACAGTGAATACACTCTAACATCCACATTTATGGTAAGTGTACACAACTGTACTATGTTCATCGTGTTTCACTGTTGCAGTCATTACATTTGGGTAGATTCCCAAAGCTATGGTTGGGAGGAGTTTATACAGCATTAGGGCCAGCTATAAGGCCCTGCAAGACAGCAGTGGCAAATCCAGCTCTGGATTTAGAGAAAACTGGTAAATGATAATGCTTCGGGAAAGTATGTACAGAACTCCAGGTAGCAGCTTCGAGGATATCGCTGGTAGGAACACCTCTGAGAAAGGCTGCAGAAGTAGATGCAGCCCTGGTGGAGTGAGATCTGATCCCCTGGGGGATAGGTTTTCCATGGTGCTTATAGCAGAAATGAATGCAAGGTCTTATCCATATAGAAATTTTGTTTTGAAATAGCCTTCCCCTCTACCCCTGCAGCAAATGCTACCAGCAATTGTTCAAATTTTCTTTGAGATTTAGTCCTGTCCAAGATGAATCTAAGTTGTCTGTGCACATCAAAGGAATGCAGAATCCGTTCCCCATTGTTCTGTGGATTGGGAAAGAAGGTTGGCAAATGAATGGACTGATTAAGAGCCACACTGGAAACCACCTTGGGCATAAAGAGATGGATTGGTCCTGAGAGATACCCTGTCCGTATGAAAGATGATGAAAGGCTCCATTGCCATAAGGGCCTGTAAATCAGATATCTTTCTAGCTGAAGTAATTGCTAAAAGGAAGGCGGTTTTCCAAGAAACAAAGTAAGTTTGCAGTAGCAGCTGGCTCGAAATGAAGTAGAGTGAGTTTCTCCAAAACAAAGTTAAGGTCCCAGGCAGGGGTAGGAGCTCTCCTGCGTGGTCTCAAGTTCTTTGCCCCTCTGAGATACTAATTGAGCAGAGGATGAGAGAAGAAGGGTGGTTCTGTGTTATAGTGAGCTGAAATCGCAGAGGCGTGGATTTTAATGGAGGAAAAAGACAGGCCCTTGTGAAGCATCTCAGTTAAGTATTGTGAAGCATCTCAGTTCAGCATTGCAAAATCTGAGGTAAATTGGGCGCTGCTGTGCTCATCCCTAAAGATGGTTCCAGGTAGAATCTCTCCTGGGTGGTCTTAAGTTTTTGACCACTCTGAGGAACTGCTTGAGCAGTAGACGAGAGAAGAGGGGTGGTTCTGTATTATAATGAGCTGAAATGGCTGAGGCATGAATTTTGATGGAGGAAAAAGAAAGGCCCTTGTGAAGCATCTCAGTCAAGTATTGAAGAATCTGAGGTAAATTGGGCGTTGCTGTGCCCATCCCTTGAGTATGGTTCCAGGCACAGAATCTTTTCCATTTTTCAGCATAAGATTTTCTAGTACTAGGCCTCCTTGCCTCCAAAATGACATCCAACACTGGTTTACTGAGGGGTGGTAATGGAGAGATTAGGTAATTAGCCAAGCTGCAAGGTTAAGGGCTTGGAGCAGAGGGTGCAGAATCTGGTTCTCCTGCTGTGAACAGGGTAGGGGGGGGTCTGAGGCAGATGCCATGGAGCCAGCAGTGACACTGCACAAGAGGGGGTACACCAGTGTTGGCGTGACCAGTCTGGTGCAATCAATATCGTCCTTGGTTTGTCCTGTTTGATCTTTAGTAGTACTTTGGAGAGGAGAGGCAGAAAAGGAAAGGCATAAACTGATAAATTTTTCCAGATGAAAGACAGAGCATCCACTTTCCAAGCTTGTTTGTGAGGAGTCCTTGTTCAGAATTTGTCCAATTGGTAGTTTTGGGGGGCAAACAGGTCTATATCTGGACTCCCCCGTTTGTTTATCAACATGTTGATAGTCTTTGGCTCCAGTTTCCACTCGTGTGGGTCCATGTGATTTCTGCTTAGTTCGTCTGCCAGTGTATTTAGTTTTCCTGGTAGGAACTGAGCCTGCAGATGCACTTGGTAGCTCACGGATGTGTTCCACAGAGCCATGGCTAATCTGCATAGGGGTTAAGAATGGGTACTCCCCCTGCTAGTTTATGTACCACATAACAGTAGGGTTGTCCGTCTTTACCATTAATCGTCCTGTAAGAATGTGGTCCTTGAAGGCTGTCAGAGCATTCTATACAGCTAACAGTTCTTTTTGATTGATATGCAGGTGCATTTGACTTGGGTTCCATTTGCTCTGAATGCACTTCCCTGCCAGGTGAGCCCCCCATGCATAACCTGATGCATCGGTTAGGGTTTGGGCGGCACAGGGTAGAGTGAATGCTAGTCCCTTGTTGTGATAGCAGGCCTCTGCCCACCAAAGGAACTCTAACCTTAGGCAAGGTATGATAGGAATCATTGCTTCTAGATCCTGAGAATATTGACACCATAGGCTTTTTAGATACCACTGTAGTTTCCTCATATGGAGTCTTGCATATCGAATTAGTAGAATGCAGGAGGCCATGAACCCCAAGACGTGCAGTATTTGCCTAGCAGTTAACAGGGTTTTTGTGGCCACTAGTTTGGAAGTAAGTTGTCAAATGAATTTGTTTCTCTGGCGTAAGAAAAAACATCTGGGAAGTAGTGTTCAAGCTTGCTCCCAGGAATACAATTTGTTGACAGGGTACCAAATGTGTTTTTTTTTTATTTATGGTGTACCCCAGACAAGTTAGCACCTTTTGTACAAATGACAGATGATTCAAAAGTATAGGTTCATAGGTAGGTACTAGGCTATTGGCCCTAGGGCCTATACAAGCCTAGCCAAAAAGGTACCCTGGCTTTCGCCACCCAAGAAAATTACTTTCATGTGCCCCTGTCAAGCAGAACCACAGAAGTGATCCCCGGGGTGAATTTCTTATTACCCAATCATCAAGATTTTTCTTGTAGAGTGCCAATGAGGAGCTCTGTTTGACATAGGTAGTCTGTTCCAGAGATGGGAAGTCTCTGGGACAGCAATCTATCCCTCCAGCATGTTCTGTTTATTGTGGTGACAAGGTTTAGGTCCCTAGAGCATATAGCTCAGAGGGATTGGGATTACTTTAAGTGGAGCATGTCCAACAGCTCTGGGTTTGACATAGCTTTGTATGTTAGGCAGAGAGAGCCTCTGAGTAGGCGATATGCAACAGAGTAAGCTGGAGTTTTTCGAGTCAGTCAGCGTAGGACATCTGTTTGAGACCAGTAATCCTCTTTGTGAGGTATTTCTGCGGCCTTTCCAGTTGTTCTAGATGTCTTGCGAGGTACATACCAAAAGGAGTGTTGTACTCTAATGGGTCTAATGAGTGATGAGCAGAGGGGGAACAATGACCTCTTTCTGGATGAGAAACCTTTTGTGATGGTGTGCCACGTAGAAGGATTTCCTGACCACTGTGGTGCCGTGATTATCAAAGGAGAGACTACTGTCCACCTGTGTCCCAAGGTCTCAATCACACTTTCAGTGTTAAGTAGACTACTGCCTATGTGGTAGTTCATGTACAGAGTTTTTACCAAAGGGGATGACAATGCACATTTTGGCATTGAGCTTCAGACCATGGCTTTGACACCAGGCATCTGTCTCAGTGAGGCCCTTTTGTAGGATGTCCACATCGTTAGGAGTTGATTATGGCTTCTAGTTTGCAGTCATCTGCGAATTTAGTTAGCCAAAGACCCTCTGTGTTAGCCTGTACTTCAGGGAAGTAGATACCAAACAGGAGAGGACCCAGGACTGAACCCTGTGGTACTCCACTTGTCACTGGTATGAAGTCCGATTTGGAGTCTGCGACTTTCACAGTGTGGGTTCTGTCAGTAAGCCAGTTGGCAACCAATCTTGTGACATAGGGATTTATACCTAGTTTAGTGAGTTTATCTATAATTCCAGAGTGGGGGATGGTGTTGAATGCCTTGGTGAGATCTAGATAGGCTGTATGAACCACCTTTACCCTCATCTATGGCTTTTGTGACTGCTTCAAAGAAGTCTATCAGGTTTAGGAAACATGATCTACCTTTTACAAACACACACTGTGTGGGGTCCAGAGTCTGGAGATCTCCAATGTCTTTGTTTACTAGTTCCATGATGATACATTCCATGGCCTTGCAGACCAGGCTCGTCAGGCTAATGAGGCGGTAGTTCCCAGGGTCTGTTGTGGCCCCCCATTTGTAGAGAGGGATGACCATCGTGGTGCACCATTCAATGGGCACAAAGCCTGAGGGGAGGCTGTGATTGAACATGGTACTTAGGTGGGGTGCCAGTTCATTCTGTAGTTCATGTAGAAGGCAGCCTGGGAAGTTGTCAGGTCCCATGGATGCTGTGTTCTAGGCTTTGGAGAGTGAGGTTTTAACCTGTGCAGCTGTGATTAGAGGAACTTTGCATTCTTCCGGTATAAAGATTGGCCCTTTAGGGGGTGAGGGGGGTAAAGTTAGCACTGAACCTATCTGCCAGGATGTTGACAATATCAGTTGGTTCTGTATATTTAGTGTCATTGTGCTGTAACTCAGAGCAGATCTGAGTGTTGCCATTGAGATTCTTGACATAGCTATAGAATGCTTTGTGGTTGTCTTTAGAATCAGTGGCGATTTTGTTTTCATAAGCTTTGGAGGATTTTATGAGGGATATAAGCTTCTTACTGAGGCTGACCAGTGAGTTCCTCCAATTGTGGGATTTTACTCTTTTTTGCAACAGTTTCTTTCTTCTGTTGTAGAGTTTGTTTATGGCAGAAGACCACCAGATTCTCTTCTTTTTTTTTTTTTTTTTTTTTTTTGGAGGATAACATCTTGGTTCTGTTAGGGATAGCCCACTCCATGCACTTGTGTAAGTGCTTCTGAACTGCATTTGTGTAGGATTCGGCAGTCGTACCTCCATTGTCCATCTGCATGGGTGTCATGAAGTTTGCCACTTCTATCTTAAGAAGCGTGAAGTTGACTTTGGAGAAATTTTTTACGGTTGTTTTCCTAATGTGGGGTGGGAGCGGGATGTGGATGTCTAGGGTGATTAGCTTGTGGTCGGATCTGTCCAACGAGGAGCTGACCTCTTGTGTGGAACACCGGTCGTCCATGTTGGTGATGACCAGGTCTAGGATATTGCTGCCCCTGGTGGGGGTGTGGAGAAGTTGATCCAAGGCGCTGGAATTGATGAATTCCAGAAAACGTTGAGCAAAACAGTTGGTACACAAGTTTTCTCAGTTAATGGTGGGGTAGTTGAAATCACCCATTATTAGGGTGTTGTACCTTAATATTTTCCAGTGTATCAAGAAAAGAGTGGGAATCCTGGGGCATGGTGGGGGGGGGTCTGTAGCAAACTACAATCTGGACTGCAGTTTTGCCCAGAATTAGTTGAACGTGGATAATCTCACATGCATTATGCTGAGCAACTAGCTTGGAGGTGTGGATATCCTTGATGAATATGGACACACCTCCACCTTTAGTGTTTCGGTCCGGGTTTGGTGGCCAAAAGGTGTGATATGAATTATAGCCTGGTAATGCAGGGGTGCTCTCTGGATTGAACAAGGTCTCTGTCACTGCACAGATTTCGATGTTCTCCATTTTAAGGAGTGCCTCGAGTGAGTGCATTTTGAGGTTTAGACTTCTAGCATTGAGTAGAATTACCCTCAGGTTTTGCTTGCTTGTACCTGTTACGGTGGTGAATTTGTCATTTGAACCTTGCCTAAAAAAGGCAATATAGGGGTGGGCAAGAGCCTTTGCCAGAATCCTAAGGGCGACAGGTACAGGCCATCTCTGGCAAATCAGCATGGTCCGTCGATCATGTCATCCCAGGCAGACAGAAAATGGATTCCCTTAGAATGACAGCTGAAGCTTAGCCAACTGAAGTCAATCATTTTGTCCTTGCACTGTGGTATCTTTCTGGGTGATGGAAGGATGCTACTCAGAGCGAGGGTCATACCTGCCTGGGCTACAAAATCGGAGAGCTCCTCCGTGTCTCTTTTCATGTAGTCCAGGGAGGTACATCTCAGGTCATTCACACCTACATGGACAATGACAGAGTCATATTTGTACTTGTGGAGTGACCTGATTGCATGCGTTATGTGGCGGATCCTGGCACCCAACAGGCAGCTGACTAACTTTCTCCTCGTTTAGCCTGGTGAGTGGAACATCAGTGTGCCTGACTATAGAGTCATCTATGGACTAGTGTGTTTGGTACGTTATGCCTTAAGGGCTATAGCGGAGTGACACACTTAGTATGTGGGCTAGGTGTCATTTGGGTTGTGTTGGGGGTGGAGGTTGCTTGCATTTCGGCTTTGGAGGTCTGGATAGGTGCTTATTTATCAAGTACTAAAAACTGTTTTCCTCTAGAAAAGTGAGGAAAGTTGAGTGCTGTAGTAATTTGTAGCTTATTTAGTGCTTACGAGTTCTGAACAAGTGCTGAGCTCAAAGAAACAGATTTGAGCGCTAAAACTAAAAAGCTGGCTAGTTGCAAGGGAAAATTTGAAGAGCAGACATTATGGCGCCAGGAATACTTTAACCCTAGTTAAGTGCGTGTGTGTGTGTGGGGGGGGGGGGGCCTCAGGAGCTTACAAACAGTCCTGGATACAGCAAATCTGTATCTGGACAACACTTGTTACAGGAAGGAGGGGAAGCAAGCTTAGACTTTTTTTTTCAGTAAAGTGGAAATGGAGAAAGCTGGAACAGAAGTTAATTCAAGGTTAAGAATCTGAGTGGGTTGGCCTTCACAAATGTTCTCTATTAGATTGAATGAACTAATGACACTAGACTGGGAGGAGTGTCACAGATCAAATATACAGTATGGGTGGGCAACTGCAAAGCCGCCAAGTATAAGAACACCACAACACTAGGGAGGATGGGTGGGGAAACTATTACAGTTCCTAGCTGTAGCCACTAAATGAAAGTTTTAAAACAGATCAAGGAGCAAGCAGACTCTAGAAAATGCTTTTAATTGTAAACAGACTAGATACAGAACACAGAAACCTAAAAAAAAAAAATCAAAAATGCACAGAAAAGATTGGCTAGAGCACTCACAAACAGAAAATACAACTCTCAGTTCTGGCTTTCTGCCTGAATTAATCATCCAGGTATGGGTATATTTGAATATTTCTTTGCCTTCAAAATGAAATGACTGGAGCTAGGCACTTTGTGAATACCATGGGCGCAGTAGATAAGCCAAAGGGCAGTGCAGAGAACTGATGGTGCATGTAGCTTGCTTTGAAGCATAGGTAACTTCTGCAAGACTCCCTGATTGGGATGTGCAGGTATGCTTTAATTCGAGTGTTGCCAACCAGGCATCTTTGCCTAGCATAGGAAGTATCAGGTGAAGAGTTAGCATCTTGAATTTTGGAATCATTAAAAAGGTGTTTAAAGACAGACAGGTCCAGGATAGGATGCCATGAGTTGTCTTTTCTGGGTACCAGGAAAAATCTCGAGTAGAAACCTTGACCCTTTTCCTCTTCTGGTACAGTCTGAATAGCCTTTATGCTTAAGAGAGAGTGCTTGCTGTTGAGTCTCTGCCCACTGATTTGGGGGTAGATCTGGCCAACCGTTTGGGGTTGGTAACGTGTGGAAGTGAAATCTGTATTGCTGGGAAACTATTTAAAACCCATTTGTCCGGGGTAATGAGTTCCCAGTTTTTTGCCTGCAGAACAATCTTTTCCCCTAAAGGAGCAGTCAGTTGAGAAGTGCTTGGAAGTTTTAAAGTTAAGTCATTGAGACAGTTTACCACAGGGGGGGGGGTCTTACTACTCCCCGATTTGGGAAGTGGGAGCCCCCCACTGCTTAGTCCTGTGCGTACCCTGGGACTGAAGCCTGGGTTTGGACTGAGAAGGCCTGGAAGAGGCAGGAAGGCCTGGAAGAGGCAGGAAAGGACTAGTTCTTAGAGGGCCAATGCCTACTAAATCCTGGAGGCTGCACTTGCAGGAAATCTTTAACAGTTTGCATAGCTTTAGCTTTTTCCTCCATCTTTTTAAGAACAACTTCTGCTTTGCTGCCAAACAGGCGGTCCTGATTTAAGGGAGCATCCAGTAATTTAGCTTTAACATGATCTGGCAAGGATTGCTCCTTAAGCCAAGCATGCCTTCTAAGTACAGACCCTGTGACAGCAGCCCTGAAAGAAGCCTCTAGTGAATCAAAACCACATTGCAAAGTGTTTTCCAACTTGTTCAGCAGAATGCATTAAATCCTGTAAATCCATATTTTCAGTACAGTCAGGAATCAACATCATTTTCTGTTTAATCAATCCAATAATATGTTGTTGATACTTTAACATATGAAACTGGCAGTTTAAGGCCCTAATGGCCAAGGTTGCAGAAGTGTATACCTTCTTACCCAATCTATCCAGCGCCCTGGAGTCTCTATCAGAGTGGGTAGGATTTTTGGCAGTAGTAGCCTTAATGCCCTTGGGTCCCTCTGAAATGGTCTCAGGATCCGAAGTAGGATGTTTAAAAAGGAACTTAGATATTACAGGGTTCCTGACTCTCATCAGGTTTTCTGGGAGCAGGAGGTAGAGAGTCAGGGGCCAAGCCAGATTCTGAAAAGGCATCATCAACAATGTCTAGTACAGGAGGTATAGCTAAAGGCCTATGCTGGGGCAGGAGTAAGAAAACCCTAAGCCTCTTTTTAGAATCAGAATAATCCTGGCTTTCCCAATGAAAATGCTCCCTAAGAGTATGCAAGGTTTCACCAAAAGAGAAATCCTCTGGGGGGGGGCAGAGGAAATAGTCTCCTCTGCATCAGAATCCTCATAGGTAGAAAAGGGTAAATCCTGGTCATCAGAGGAAACAAATTTCAGAATCCTGGTCATAAGTATCATAAACAAATTCAGTCCTAGATCTCTTAGAGGGGGAAGGTTAGCTTCCCCTGATTAAAGTAATAAGGTCTTCAGCAATTCTTATTTGTTTTTTAGGCATAGAGGCCTGACCATGCGGTCTGGGCATCAGTATTCTAGGCATGGTTCGAGTTTTAGGCCTTGAATAAGAAGATGGCGTTGGTTTAATATGCAAGTCAGTAGGCCTGAATACACTCTCAGAAGTCGATGCCTGCACAGCAGCTCCAGACCCATCCAAGGTAGAGACATCCGAAGGTTCCACAGTTGAAGCATCTCGCAGCATACCAGACTCTGAATGGGTCTCAGTAGAGGCCTGCGAATCTGAAGTAGCGGGCATCAGGGGCTGCGAAAGCACCTCACCAAGTACCGGCGAACTGGCGACTGGCTTAGAAGCATCATCGGTAGCTTTGGACCTAGGTGGCCTCTCTCTACCTTTGCGTTTTTTCAGAATGTCGCTAGTCGGATGGCATACTGAAGACATATCTGGATAATTGAACAGAGTACCAAAATATTTAGAGGCATAAATATACAGACGCCGAATAGTTCGTTGCTTAAATAAGGCAGAAAACCGACAGCGAGGTACATCGTGATCAGGGCCTAGGCAAGGAAATACAGTACGAACGGAAATCTTTACAAGGTATTTGCTTTCCACAAGAAATACAATTATTGACTTTTACGGACATCGGTATAGAGCAGGAAAAAAAAGTTTCCCCAAAGAGGTACTTAGCTTTAGTTGAAGACTTTGGTTCTGAAACTCGAAAACTAAAATTTTAGGAGTCTGCCAACTGGCACTTGAAAACTGCTTCTGCTTTGGGCACCGCACGGCAAGAAAGACTGGTGTAATGGCGTCGGCTGCATGCATTAAACCCCCGACTACCTGACGTCATGGAAGATGAGACAGCAACCGACACAGGACCCAAGACTTTTATAATCAGGCCGACTGAGGGCTACTGCAAGCAGATAACCCAAATGTGATGACTGCAACAATGAAACAAGAACATCTGGGACAAGAAAGAAAAAAATGTTGAGCGCTTTTGTCCTATAATGTTAAGGGCTTCATCAGAACTAAACATTTTGACAAACTATCCTCAATAAATACTAAAAATAAGAATCACATGACCTAATAAAACTGGTTCTTCACCTACTCTGAAGGTGAGTTACTTAAGCAAAGGAAGGGGGTGACAATGGGGACCATATGCACACCCGTATATATATGCTAATTTGGTAACGCTAGCCTGGGAAAACATATGTATGTAGTTCTGGGTCTCTCAGTTGTGGGAACTTGTATGTTCATCTTCTTGATGATATCTTTCTTTTATGGACTAGTTCTTTAGAGGCACTGGAAGAGTTTCTTAATTATATAAACTGTACCATGAACTTCTTAAATTTACATGACATCATTCTCTGCAAATTATGTAGATGTTATAATACAGACAAAAGATGTGTGGGGGGGGGCTTTCCTCAAACCTCTGTGGAAAACTGACCTTTTCTAACTCCTACCTGCATTTCAGTAGCTGTCACCCACTAGTACAGAAAAGGGGCTTAGTGAAGGGTCAGTTTGTCAGGTTGGCCAGGATGATTTCCAACAACTCTGATTTTTGAGACAATGGGATACGAATGCAGATGCTCTTGGAGACAGGGTACCCGCATAAGACGGTTAGTGATATTAGGACTGAGGTCATGAGGGAAAGGCATGGAAGATTTAAAGTTTTGCTGGAGAAGGAAACCAATAACAATATCAATGAAACTTTAACTGTTGATGGTGCAGAAGTAACAAAGCACTCAATTCAGCTATAGTTTTAAAATATTTCCTGGATAGTTCAAACATCAAAAGATTAATTAAAAAACTGGGATATTTTTAATTTTGATCAAGGGGTGGTTAAGTTTTGGGTACTTGCCCTCAATTTGTCTATAAAAGAGGTCAAAATGTAAAAAAAAAACAATTTGGAGAAACCTATTAAGTTAAATGGTTCTAGGGATCTAAGAAAGAAAAATAACATATGTACCTTTAAATGTGGGCACTGTAGTCAGTGCAAACACATTTGTGGGGGATATAATGGTTTCTGGTAGTGTTATTTATCTACCCAAAAACTGAAACTGTAATATGAGAGTGGTCTGCACTGGCTTCTGCATGAACTGTGAAGCCTTTTATGTAGGCAAGACAGAGAGATTAAAGGCCAACACAGTGTACAAACATTATTGTGACAGAACGTGTAACAAAAATAATGACTTTTTTAAGCACTCAAAAACCCACACAGGACAGAACTCCTTTAAGTCTGCTATATTAGAACAGGCCCACATGAATCCACATGGGGTATAGGGAATTACAGTGGCAGTTCATATTGATGGCTGACAAACCCCCTGGATTAAATGATCACATTTCTACAAGTAGTGTTTTAAAAGTTAGGGCTGCCAAACTCTAATCACACTTTACACTTTAATTTTACTTTTATCATTGACACTTTACAGGTTTAGAAGAAGTTTGTAATATTTTGTAATATTTTATTACGTGGTTTTTAAAAGTGGTATTTTATGGACTTAACTCTCCTGATGTAGCTTTTAAATAACTCTAAAACAAAAATTTCAGGAGTCGGCCGACCGGTACTTGCGAAATGCTTCTGTTTCGGGCACCGCATGGCAAGAAAGACTGGTGGTAATGGTGTCGGCTGCATGCTTTATATCCCTGACTACCCGAGGTCACGGAAGATGAGACAGCAACTGACACAGGACCCAAGACTTTGATAATCAGGCCGACTGAGGGCTACTGCAAGCAGATAACCCAAATGTAATGACTGCAACAGTGATGCACAATGAACATCTTTAGTTATGCCCTTGATGCAATACCAAGTAACGGTTATGCCAAAAATAGAAGTTATGTTCTTACCATAACGTTCCATGTTAGTTGTCTTCTTCTCGCCTTCTTCTTGCTGGATGGGTTCGGAGCCGACCTCGGCCCGACTGCCACTCTAAAAGCTCGAGAG